>NC_056569.1:15330515-15333529 GCF_013358625.1 Macadamia integrifolia
GTTCTAGTTATATAAGAAATCGTTGATTAATAATAAGATAAATCAATTACTTCAGGAACTCCATAGATTTATTGAATCGGTAGCTATACTCGAAATAGAAATAATAAAAAATATTTCGAGTACAGCTTTTTCTGGTCAAAGCATATCTTGTTTTTACCATGAATTCTTTTCCTTGGTTAAAAATAATTATAGTTTTTCTGATATCTATGGGTTCTTTAATTTTCTTTCTTCCTACCCTTGTTTGATTCTTGTTGAAGCATATACTCGAGGGGTGGGTGCAGGGGAATGATTTCAAAGTGGACGTTCCATTCATTAGATAGAGAAGATCGCCAAGATTTGTGATCCGCTGCGGAACTTATTCCAATTCCAACAGCTCCCCTGACCTAACATGCAAGTCCTTTCGCCCCTAGGAGAGTCAGGCACGTGCAACTAAGTTGCCTATTTCTTCGGCTACACAGCAATTATAGCTACTTGGCTGGTACCCGGATAGCAACTAAATTTTATTCAAAACAAAACATCACTCTCTAGGTTTATTATGTAATTCATCACTTTGTAAATAAAGAAAATATACTTTTTCAAAAAAAATGCAACTAAGAAGTAAAAATACATTAGTAAAAAAAAATAAATAAATAAATAAATAAAGACTTTTAAAAGAGGAGATGCACACTACACCTCAAGGGAAGATTGGGTGATGGCTTGGTTGGATTGAATTTCTTTATTTATTTTAGTTGAGTTGGGATGAAGTTCATATTTATGTCTCATTTCTTATTAGTGGAAGTGGCAAAGAAAGAGTCTTCACGTGAACCAGTCCAACTATCAGAATGGGTATGGCTTAAGTTATGGTCCAGGGAGGTGTTTGGCATCCTTAACCGCACACTTAGTATTTAATTCGGTAATCAGAATTTCAGAAAAGTCTCTTTCAGCCTAAGGCGTATATTACGCCTCCTCTGATGTATTATTTTATCAATTCTTTTAAAGTGAGACCAATAATGATTAAAAAAATATGAAAAGTTATAGAGTGTCCCTTCTTACTCAAAGAATGTCTCCCTAAAAATTTATAAGCCTAAATATCAAAATAGTAAGAATTCAAAATCTACAGTGAGGGAGAATTGGAAATATTTTAAAGTTCTCATCGCCTTACAAAAAGAAAATTAATATATAAAAAAGGTTCAAATTTCAAAATCTATCCAAGCATCGGAAGGTTAAAATCTCACCTAATCCAATCACACGACAAAAAAGAAGCAAGGAATATGCTAAAAATATAAGAGATCCTTAAGATTTTGTCTTTTATTCAAAATATGCAATATTATGCAAAAATACATAAAAAAAATTACGGAAAACTACTAAAATCATGAATAAATATATTAAACCTGCTTCTATTATTATATATCACAAAAATAATAATTGCTTTGGAATTTTGTATTCATTTCATATTAGAGTAAAGTAGTCAAATGATCAAAATACCCTTTTATACAATATTATACTAAAATGAAAAAATAAGCATGAAAAAATGTTCTATATCGATGAAAATCCTAATGTCCATAATAATGATAGCCCTAACTCTTAAGTCCTAACCTATATGCGATTACAAAATTACCGAAAAATGCAAATACGGAGTACAATGCTATTTTTAAATATATTAAAAATTTGTTTCATAATGTTCTGAAATTCTGATGAGGCATTTTTCAGCCCGAATGGCATATGACATTTCCATTCATATTGCCCAAAAGGAACGACAAATGTTGTTTTGTATCTATCCTTCTCGGCATTCTGCATTTGCTAGTATCTAGACTTCATATCCAATTTGAAAAAGATATGAGTATTATAAAGCTTATTAAGTAGATCTCTCTTAATGGGGAAAGGATATTGAATACACTTAATTGGAGCACCTCTTTCTATTTCTGCATTATTTTCAACATAAAAGATAGTACAGCTCCAGGGGATTTTACTTGGTCTTATAAGACCTTTAACTAGGAGTTGTGAAAATCTCCTTTTCGTAGATTTCTCTATATTGAGTGGGCATTTGGGCTGCTCTAGCCTTAGTAGGGATATTCTTTTCTGAGAATCGTTCCTCATTAAGAAAGGGTGAGTGTGAGTCTGTTGGGTCCAGAAACCAGTGGGATTTCAGCACATACCTAATGTTCAAGCTTCTTTTGAAAGTTTTGAACAATAGCTTAAAAAGATCCTTAATTTTTTGTTCAAGAGTTTTCTGTTGGATTTCACTAGTAAGTGAAAAAATGAAATTCTCTTTGTAATGGATCTTATCAAAATATATATTGTGAAGGTACAGGTCTTTCGTTAATGCAGTTCATATCTGTGCTTGAATCAATTAAGGTGATATAGTTCAAAAAATGAATTCATTTTGAACAACTATTGTAATTATGGTGTACCATCTATGGGATTGAGCCTGGTGTACGATATTATAACTTGGGATTCAGGAATGGATTCCTGGGAGGTTGTCAAGTTTGCAGATGGTTGTTTGTTCTGGGGAGGTTTAGCAAGGAGTTCTTGAAAAGAATCTTCTTCTAGAGATTCATTTCCAAACTCCTCCCATTCCTAAAATAACTCTAATGTCTTGACTCTTTGCTTAAGACTTTTTACTTCATTTTTTACCTCATTGCGTTCTTTTCTCAATTCTTGAGGTTCTCTTGTTTTAGAACCGATTTTTATTCTATTAATTATGTTTTTGAAACTATAGTTGTCATGATAATAATACTAAGGAGTTGGTTCAGGTTGCTTTACCACAGCATGAGGAGCTTCTTAATCATGTTGGTATATTCTTTCAAAATCTCTTACTTAACTGTTGGATCAGTTAGTTGATCAATATCCTGTAGGAGGAGGGCCTCTTCGGATGTTAAGGTAAATAATCCATTTTATTTTTGTGTTGCTTGAAATGGATCACAACTGCATTGAATTGGATCAGAATTTTTTCCTAGTTCTGAGTCGGAAGACCATATCAAGTCTTCGCCATATGGATTAGCTATATTGGCAATATCTTTTTTTTTTTTTTTTTT
>NC_056569.1:15333714-15514871 GCF_013358625.1 Macadamia integrifolia
GAAATTCCTGAGCTTGAATAATAGTCTCTCTTGCAGGGTAGTTGAATATGCAGCCAAAAAATCAGCTAGCCTTTTCACCTCTCTCCATACATGCTAAAACTCCTTCCTCATTATTGACCTTGAAATGCTCTGAATTTTACTTTTAAGAATTTTGATTTGCCAAGGTCCTTCAACCACACCATTTAAAATGTCTATAGCCACTTTGGAATCTGACCAAATAAACACCCCCATAATGTTCTTCTCCACACAAATGGTAAGTCCTCCGAAAATGGTAAATAATTCCAGTCACAAAATATTGGAAATATCTCCCAAACCAGCAAAAGCAAGAAGGGGCACCCCCATCCTATCTCTGATCATTCCTCCATATGATGCTCTGTCATGTGTAAGGGAACCATCACGATGCAAAGCAACCACACCCTGTGGTGTCTGCAACCAGGAACAAGCTCTAGGGATTACTACTTTCCATGTGACTTTGACTCCCCAACTTGCTACTAAGAATTGGTTTCTAGAGTTACGTTCAGCCATAAAATTCATGATTGAGCACTTTACTTTTACTTCTGAAATTATAGCTTCCACAATCTGTGATCTATTTCGGATTTTGGATTTGAAAATCCTAAAGTTCCTTTCTTGCAATATGTGTTGTACAGTGGCACAGAAAGCTAACTTCCCAACAATTCTTAATGGATCATCATCATAAAACTCATTTTTTACCCACAACGCAATGTCCATAACACTATCATAGATTTTCCCATTTTGATTGCAAAGTAATGCTACCTACCCCCATATAGCACATGTAAATGGACATTCAAAAAATAAATGATTCCTACTTTCCATACCTGCCAAGCAGAAGATGCATCGAGGATTTATATTAATCCTTCTCTTGATGAGCTGATCCTTAGTTGGAAGAGCATCAACTAAACACCTCTATGTTGTAAATGAATGCCTTGGAATATTGCCTTCAAACCAAACAACCTTCTTCCAACCAATCTTCCTCTCTTTCCTCCTCACTATCTCTCATGCTGATTTGGTAGTAAAGACTCCTGTAGGATCTCCTTTCCACACCACTAAGTCATCTTCCTTATAGTGAGTTTAAGGATAGATTGCAGACATCCCCAAGCTTCAATAAGATCTATTAATGTTGTAGTTGGAGTGGGCTGCCATTCCCCATTTCTTAAAATTTCTTCAACTATGGTTAGATGAGATAAACCAGAATCATACCTTATCCCGTCCCCAAATCTTTTAATGAGAAGCCTCCTTGGATGCTAATTGTCCAGTCATAACTTAGTGGATCTTCCATTTCCCACAATATGCATGATAACATTTTTCACTTTATCCCTATACTTTAGAATCTTTCTCCATACCCAAGAAGCTTTAGTAGTTGCCTTTACAGTCCAAATAGTATCCTTTTTCAAATACCTCTTGTAGATCCAGTCCACCCATATGCTCTTCCTATTAGAAGCAATCCACTATATTTGTTTCATATACCAGCCACATTCATCTCCTTCATTTTTTTTCAACCCTAATCCCCCTTCCTCCTTTGGTTTACATAAAGTATCCCAAGCAATATAATGTAACTTCCTCTCCAAAGAGGGACCATACCAAAGAAGATTTGAGAACATAGACTCCACCGTCGCTATAAGATTACTTGGTAAGGATAAAAATACCTGACCAATAAATATAGCATCCTTGAAGCACTGAGGAGATTAACTGAATTCTTCCAGCATAAGAGAGAAATCTAGCTTTCCATCCTTCAAGCTTCTTCCTGATCAGGCCAGTATACCGTTGCAGTCTTCCAAAGTCAATTTTCCTACAACTAGAGTGACCCCAAGGTACCTTCTAGGTAATTTGGTTTCCTTAAAACCCGTTAATTCCAAAATTTGCATACTGCTAGCTTGAGTAAGGCCCCCTAAAATAATAGAGGACTTAGCTCTATTGAGATGCAACCCAAAGAATGTTGCAAACTCATCTAGAACCCCCAAACTACCTGTGACTGAGTCACTAACAGCCTTTACAAAGATCCTGAGATCATGTGCAAAGATTAGATGGGACAGTTGCATTGATTTACATCTAGGAAGGAGAATGATTTTCCCATCCACTACAAGCTTCCTCATAACTCCAGAGAACCCTCCATTGCCATGGTAAACAGATACGGTGAAAGTGGATCTCCTTGTCTAATCCCCCTTCATCTCATGAAATATCATGTTGGACTTCCATTAACTAGCACAGAAAAGGTAGGAGTAGTGACACAAGCCTCTATCCAACTCATGAACATTGGAGGAAATCCCATCCTTCTCATAATCTCCAAAAAGAATTTTCTAGTCAATGAATCATAAGCTTTATATAGGTCAATCTTCAACACTGCAGTAGGGTGAGCTCTTCTCTGTTAAATTCCTCTAACAATATTAGTACAAATAAGAATATTAACAGCAATAGATCTCCCTTTAATGAATGCTGATTGATTCTCACTAACTAGCCCCTCCAATCACTCCTTGCAATCCTTTTGAAATTATTTTTGTAATAATCTTGTAAATGAGGTTGCACAATGTTATAGGCCTAAATCCAACAAAAGTAGCCACCTGACTTGTCTTAGGAATAAGATTGATGAAAGTAGTATTAATGGAAGATGGCATAACTAAGCTTTTGAAAAACCACTTGATAGCTAAAGTAAGTTCCTCCCCTATTATGTCCCAAGAGTGCTTGAAAAAACTTGCTCCAAACTCATCAAGACCTGGAGCCTTCGAATTCTTCATGGAAAACACTACCTTCCTTATCTCATCATTAGACACACTTCTTTCAAGCATCTCTTTCTTTCCAGTTGTAATGGTGCCATGCAAAGGGACATTATTAGGACAAAATCCCTCATCCTCCGGATAAACCCCAAATAGAGTCCAATAAAAATCAATAGCTTCCTTCTTTATCAAACTTGGATCATCCACTACAACCCCATCTCTTCTCTTAATTTCTAAAATATTGTTCCTATTCTGCCTTTCTCTCATTGCCTTTTGAAAAAAATTATTATTTCCATCTCCTAACTGCAACCACTTTACTCTAGACTTTTCTTTGAGAAAGCTCTCCTCCACCTTCAAAGCTTCCCATAACTTCTTTTTTGCCTCTTTTTCTTGACTTACCAAATTATCATCCCTATAATTGGTAGCCAATAAACCTTGTATGTCTGATAAGCCAGATTCAGCCTCTCTCACTTTCTTGAAAACATCACCAAAATGTTCCTTATTCTAGCCTCTTAACTCCTTCTTGACATTTTTCAACTTAGCAGCAAACCTAAGCATAGGATTCAAATGATTTTTTATTGATACTTCCCACCCCCTTTTAACAACATCATTCAAATCCTTATGCTCAGCCCAAGTTTCAAAAAGCCTAAAAGGTTTAGGCCCAAAATTCCTTTCCTCCAGGATATTCAAGAGAATAGGGCTGTGATCTGAAATTCCAGGACAAAGAAAAGAAGCTTCAGAGCACTTAAACTATTCAATCCATTCATTGTTACATAAGACCCTATCCAACTTACAGCTCACCCTCTCAAAGCCCCTTTCCCATTACTCCATGTAAACAAGTGTCCTTTCCATTTCAGATAAAAAATTTCAGCATCAAATAAACATTTATTAAATTCCTCCACAGGTCCATGTCTTACATCCTCATCCCCTTTCTTCTCATGTTGACCTCTAACCACATTAAAGTCCCCTAACAAAACCCAAGGATTCAACATCCCTTGAGCTAAAAGAGTAACCTCCCTCCACAACTCCCTCCTTTCTTCAACACTATTAGATGCATACACTGTTGTACACAAAACTCCATTGAAGAGCCTCTAACTTTAATCTTCAAATGGATTAGCTGGGATGTACTAACCAGACACTCTACTTCAAATAAAGCAGCATCCCATCCAACCCAAATATAAGTAGCTTCCCCTACTTTACAATTATGAACATACTTCTAATCCTTCTGCAAGGAGTTAAAACACTTTAACAATATTTTCCTCCCTCACATTTGTTTCATTAAGAATTTTTATATTTTATTCTGCAATCATTTGCTTTACCCCCCTTTGTTTTTCAGGAGCATTAAGCCCCCTTACATTCCAACAGAGGCAATTCATGGAGAACCTTTCTTAGATAAGTTACCATGAACCTTATTAGGTCCCTTCTTAGCTCCAACCACCTGTGATATCTTTTTCAGAGATGTATTTATCTTCACACGTTGAGGCTGTAGTGTCAACTTCCTAGTACCACCACCCTTCTCTCCAGGATACTTTAATTTAGTAAACAAAAGCGGGTTAAGAGAATCGGCCATACCTCTCTTCAAAGTTGGTGCTTCAGTGGTATTTGATATAAGTGAAGGAAGTGCTGCAATCGGCTCAATAAAAGGGGGCTGTACCTCTGTCCAAAGCTGTTGACAAAAGCCATACAATCCTCAAAATTGGATAGAATATTCTCCACTAATTCCATAGTTGTTGACAAGCTCTTGTCAGACAATTGAAGATCCTCCTGGCTTGAAAGAATATGCTCCATAGATAGCCCAGAATATTCCCCTTTACCCATAGTTTGAATAGTCAAACTCCTGTCCACCTCACTACATGCAAATACCTCATTCTCAAACAAAGGGGACGAGTATTTTTTCTCCTTAACACCTTCCAGTCTATTAGAATTGGCCAAGTCCATAGTAGGGACGTTAGTTTCCAACAAAATAGGAGAAAGTTCGGGCACTCCACTCCCCAAAACCAAAGTAGAGTCAGCCCCATTCAAACCTCCTACTTTTTCTCAAACCGAACTCACCTCCTCCAATCGCATGCTTCTTTTAACCTTTTCCTTCTTAGAATTCAAATTGGAATTAGACTTACCATCCTCCACCCATTTCTCCTTCACAATTAACTTCCCTCCATTAGATTGGGCATCTACACTCTCCAACCAATCCACACCATCCACCTCATCACTCTCCCCTTCAGAAATCTCACCTTCTTTAACCAAAACATCCACCTCATCCTTCTCATCTAACACCATTGGCTGCAAAGAAGTTGTCTCCACCTCTAATTCTCCCAAGACCGACAACGAATTCAAATGTGTAACAACCTCTACCGAACCATCCCCAAACCTACTCCTTCTTCCCCTCTTCACGTTAACAAAAGACCCCACAACTTCTTTTCTCTTCCCACCTCCTTTTGACATCCTATTCAAATTTAATTTTGAATTCAAATTTGAATCCAACACAACAGCCAAACCTAGAATCAACACCGTACTTGTGCCCATCTCCTCAGGATCACCACCCACTGCTTGTGTAGTAACCACACTACCATCTGAGCCCCCTTCACCCACCATCACTTCTCCACCGAGCACCACCTCCTGTGGCTGAGAATCCCTAGTTTTTTCCTTCTTCCAAACCCATTTCTTATTGGCAACTGAACCTCCTTCTCTCCCACATTGAGCAGACTCATGACAAAAAATCTTACAATTATTGCAAGAAATAGGTTTCCATTCGTACACCGTGACTGTTCGACAACTCGGGTGACCAATGGGTTTTTTGGAACCGAGGCTGTAGGACTGGGGTTACCCATCAGGGGTTTGCAAGGTGACCGATGGGTTTTTTGGGACCTACAGGCTCATGACCCACAATCTAGTTTGTATCATTGGGTGACTGATGGGTTTTCTGGGACCAGGGATACAAGTTATGTTGTTGTAGCACTGATATCTTGGACTTAGTAATTGTTGCTAGGTAATGTATAATAAAATTGGATCATTAGCATTATATGATTTGTTCTAGTTTGCTTCAGTATGCATGACATTATTTATTTGCTTGTACTTGCATTATTGGTTTGCTTATGTTTGCATCATCTATTTGTCTGTGCTTGCCTGCCCCCACCCCTCACTGAGCATACCCATGCTCACCTCTCACATTTACCCTTTCAGATGCCGAGGCGACATCTTTTGTGGCATAATATTTTTAGATGATGGAAATCGGTGCTGAGGCGAGATTGGAGCTTAGTAGCGGTTGTAAAGCTTATGTCGGCAAGATGTCATGATTTGATGGGCTTCACTATTATTCAGTTCTTCCTTCCTGATGTATACATATTTATGGATCTGTAGTAAGTAGTATTGTAGCATGTGGTTGTTTTCACACATGCAAATTGTATAATGTAATTTATCACTTTAGTACATCATCGGTGATATTTATATGATTTTATTAGCATACTTTGATTTTAGTTGTGGTCTTGTTGGCATTTGTGAAATTAAGATACTGCATCTGTGGTCTTGGAGGGTTAGGCTGACTTAGGCTGACTGGATATGGGTGTCCAGTGGCACATACCTTGGTCAATTTTGGCATGGTGTTACACACTTGCAGGTTGCAAGAACCAAAACCAAGCCCAGGTAAGCTCACCGCCAGCCTTGGAGTATTTTTCTATTTTCTCTCTCATCTGGTCAGCTTTGGAGCTGAAAACAGGTCCATTTGGATCACCCTAGGGTGTAGTATTAGCCCTTTTGGTCTCGTTACAAGCCTCCTTAAGTTATACAACCAACACTCAAAAATATCAGTGCATAGTGGGTACCGCCAGCCCTATTTTTGGTGTTTTTTACCTCTAAAATATTGCCTGTGATGCTTCCAATTGCTATTTGTTTGTGAGGTATGATGTTTAGGGTATTAAGCTCCTATGTCATTCTACACCTTGAAGAAGGTAGATGGTGTGAATTCCTTTGAAGTGTATGCTTAGATTGGTGGCTGGATTTTTTTTTCTGGTTCAGGAAAGCAATTTTTTTTGGGTAAAGTGTACTCCCTACCTTGTGTGTGACCTTTATCTATAATATGTCTGATGATAGTGGCCTTGGGGCCCTTTTTGAAGATATTTTAACCAGTGCATCGAGTGATTCTACTTATTCTATCCCTATGATTTTTGATAACCCACATACTCAGATCTCTATTGTGACATTGGACGACACCAACTATTTGGATTGGGCTCATTCTGTGAAGCTTTTTTTGTGGAGTAGGGGAAATCTAGGGTATATAACAAGTACCATTAAGGCTCCTAACCCGGATGACCTGACATATCTAAAGTGGGAGACTAAAACCTCCACTGTTATGACATGGCTATTTTTTCTATAAAACCTGAGATTGGAAGAAGGATTATGAGGAAAGAAACTGCCAAGGATATTTGGGACAGTGTTACTAAAACCTTTGATCGTGTGGGTGACTCGGCCAAGGTTCATCAATTACTTCATAAGTTTATTGACATAAAGCAATGGGATAAAAACATTTATGAGTACTACAACATTGTTATTAGTCTCTAGAAGGAGTATAATCACTATAGATACCTCCAACTGTCCAATCCTGAGGATGAAGCTAAGGTTTATCGGACACTTGAAAATGAGTGGGTTCTTATTTTGCTTGGTGGGTTGAATCCTGAGTATGATTCGATTCGGATACAAATATCTGTTCGGTCTCCACTTTCATCCCTCGATGAAGTGTGTAGCTATTTGTAAAATGAGGAGACCCGAAGGGTGGCCATGGCACATGCTCCTCCCCTTAAGTGGTTAGCTCTTACTACTGGCACTCAGAAAGATTGGTGTGGTGGTGGGAGAGGCCAAGGCCCACCTCATAGGGATGATAGACGCTGTGATCATTGTGGAAAGTCTGGGCACACCAAAGATAGATGCTGGGTTCTTTATGGTTGATCTCCTAGCATGCATGGTGATACTAGTGGTGCTCGTGGTGGACATAGTAGGGGAGCTAGAGCCCATAGTGTTGAGGCTAAGCATGCTACTACAGGGTCTGCTCCTAGCCCACAGGTAGAACATAATTCCCTTACTAAGAAGGATATTGCAGCATTCTGCAGGTTCATGTCTCAACTGGGAGGCTCATCATCTTTTTCCCTTAAAGTGCCAGATTCCTCAGCTTCCGCATTGCAAGTTTCCTCATCTGTCCCCTCCACAGCACCATCTTGGGTTATTGATTCTAGTGCTACAGGTCATATGACTGGTATGTCCCATTATTATAATGTATACTCTATTTGTTCCAGCAGAGATAAGGTAGGGTTGCCAATGGCTCCCTTTCCTCCATTTCTGGTAAAGGTAGCATTCCTATTACTTCTTCCATTTCTCTTGATTTTGTTCTTCATGTTTCTGACTTTATTCGTAATCTCTTGTATGTGAGTCATTTAAAAAAAATCCTTAAACTATTGTGTCACATTTTTTCTTTCTCATTTTCTCCTTCAGGATTTAGTAACAAAGAGGATTATTGGTAGTGGGTGTGAAGAGAAAGGACTCTACCTATTTGAACCTCAATCACCTCTTTTGGCTGTAGCTCAGTCTTAAATGTGTGGACGTACTAATAGTAGTTCTGTGGATTTTGTGATGTTGTGGCACCAACATTTAGGACATCATCTTTTGTTGTTATGAGGAAACAGTTAACTCAATTATTTACTTCTTTTCCCAATTCCCATGTCTTTCATTGTGAACTATATATTTTTGCTAAATATTATCGTTCTTCTTATCTTTATCGTGATAATAGATCTACTGTTCCTTTTTATATTGTACACTCTAATGTTTCGGGGCCCTCTACTACTATCTCTTTACTTAGTTTTCGTTACTTTGTTTATTTTGTTGATGATTTTTCCCATGCTAATTGGACTGTTCTGATGAAGCACAATAGTGATGTATATGAGACCTTTAAATTTTTTTTATCATATGGTATATACACAATTTGACACCAAAATTAAAATTATTCATTCTAACAAAGGGGGGGAGTATATGTATGGTGGTCTTCAAGACATTTTTACTGACCATGTCATTCTCCATCAGCTAGCTTGTGTTGACACACCCCAACAAAGTAGGGAAGCTGAGAGGAAAAACTATCATTTGTTGGAGGTCTGTAGGAGTCTTCTCTTTGGCATGCATGTTCCTAAAACTTTTTGGTTTGATGCTCTCCTTACTACTGCTTATTTGATCAACTGTATGCCAACACAACTCCTTGCTTCAAAACTCCCTTGGACATCTTGTCTCCTCATTCTTCTTCTTTATCTCTTCGCCCCAAAGTATTTGGGTGTATCTGTTATGTCCATGTAAATAATTCTTCTCGGACTAAATTGAACCCCAAGGCACTTAAATATATCTTTCTTGGCTACTCCTCCACTACCAAGGGATACAAGTGTTAGCATCCTTTTTTCAGATAAAGGCTTCTCTCTAAAGATATCACCTTCCTTGAGTCTGCACCTTTTTTTATCTCTCCTCAGCATCCTTTTCAGGGGAGCATAATGGAAGTGAAAAGGCTATTGATGAGATCCCTTTTCTTTCCCCATTGTCTATCTCTCCTTTTATGCTCGACATTGGATAACACAAAGAGGTGGATATTATTGACATTGGTGATCGTTCAAGAGGTGGTTCAGGTTTAGGTAATGAAAATGACACCATTGTGTACACAAGGAGGAACAAGGAGACCTGCTAAGATTCCTCATTGAACCCACTCCTGAGATCCACACTCCTCAGTCAGGTAATATCCTTCCTTCCACACCAAAGTTAGATCTTCCTATTGCTATTAGGAAAGGAAAGAGAGCTTGTACTAATCCTATAGCCCAATTTGTTTCCTATGACTCTCTATACCCTACAGGTGTTGCATTTACTATTGCTCTCTAATCTGCTTCTATTCCCAAGAATTTTTTTTAAGCTACGTCTGACCCAAAGTGGAAGCAAGCCATCACTGAGGAAATGATGGCCTTTGAAAAAATTGTACCCAGAAATTGGTTGACCTTTTAAGGGAGAAAACTCCAGTTGGATGCAGGTGGGTCTACACAATCAAGTATTAATCAAATGGGACGATTGAGAGCTACAAAGTAAGGCTGGTGGCAAAAGAATGCAATCAAGTGTATGGGATTGACTGTCATGAGACATTTGCTCCTATGGCTAAGCATAACACCATAATGGTGCTTTTATCTCTAGTAGCGAATAAGGATTGGCCATTATATCAATTGGATGTGAAGTATGCCTTCCTACATGGTGACTTAGAAGACGTGTATATGCAAACTCCTCCTGGCTTTAAGTTCCCTTCATCTGTAAGAAAGGCGTGCCTTCTAAAGAAGGCTCTGTATGGTCTTAAAGTTAGAAATAAGGAAGACTAGAGTTAGAGATGAGGGAAGAAGAGGAAAGAAGAAGGAGGGAAGAAGAGGGCAGAAGAAGAGGGAATGAGAGAGAAATGTGAATGAGCTAAAAGGACTAACAGACTTGATGGATCTGGGCTTTCCTCAAGAGGGAAAGCAGACACATAATCATAAATAGGGGACTCAACAACAAACTCGATGACTGACTTGAAAATTGACTTGATGCTTTTGCTAGTGGTATCCAGGTTGGTTGACTCAGTAGCATGAGTAAACTTAAATTTCTCTCTAATGCTTGTCCAGTTCAGAAGCGGCTCAATGAATTGATGGATAAGCAGATGTGACAATGGACCATCTTCTCCTTCTTGGATGGTGACTGCTATCTCCTCTGTAGTGCTGCACATGTTTCCTTCTTCTTTTAACTGATTACTTATAAACTAGTTGATCTCTCCGTCATTGGGTTCTCCTTATTGCCATCCAATTCCCCTATATCAGATGTTCACACTATTCAGAACGTTTTGACTAGAATTTCTCCATAGGATCTGACTTTGTTTTCTGAGCTCGAATTTTGACCATACCAGACTCATTATCCTAGAATTTCTCCCTATGAGGTTGATGGAATCATGCCCCTTGATCTGCTCACCTACGACTAATGTTGTTACTGCCCTTAGAAGATCATCTATAACTCCTTCAACTTCTTTTGGATCCTCCACTAGAGGTGGGGTTGCCTGAATCAATGGTGTAGGGTTGGTCGCTTCATCCTCCCCTAGAATATTCACTGAATCTGTTGATGAAGTCATCTTTGGAGATTCTGGCAATACAAGCATATCCTTTCAACTGTACCTGCCAAACCATCCTTCTTATGGATTTAATGGTTTGTCTATCAACTCATGGAAATGATGTAAGGGTGATGAGGGATATGGGGTAGGGTGATATGAAAGGGATGTGATGTAGGAAATAGGGTATTCTGATGAAGGTAATGGATGATAGGATGATAAAGGGGGTCCTACTTTCTGGTGGTATGGTGAGAGTATGAGGCGATGGGTTCTTCTTCGGGGTTGGTGACGAAGGAGGGAAGGCAGGTATCTAATCCTCATCCTCTGACTCTTCTTCTGATGGCTTTTCTTTCCCAGGGGTTTTCTTCAAGTGATCTCTTCAAGCCTGTGACTTGATGAGTTGAGTGGGGTTACTTTCCATTGATTCTTCCTCCAATACACTGATTGTTGCATGATCATTGGGAGGCTATTTTACTTTAACCTCAATGGTCCCGTTGTCTACCAAATCTTTGATTGCATGCTATAAAGTGATGCATTTTTCAGTAGTATGTCCCTTCTGAGTATAATAAGCACAATACTCATGTTCCTTGTACCAAGTTGGGGGAGGATTACTGAGTACCCTCGGAGATACTGTTCCTAATAGTCCTTGCTTCTTTATCTTTTCATATACTGCTGCCAAAGGAATTTTCAATTCTATAAACTGTCTTCTTGGCCAAGGAGCCTTCTGAGTGGGAACATCTGGCTGTATCACAAATGGTTGTGACGGTAGGTGTTTACCGACGGTGATTTTTGGATCGCGCCTACCACATTGGTTTCAAGGTTTTTACCTTGCCCATTCTCGGCAAGTTCCTCCCTAAGGGAGGTGAAAGAAAAATAAAAGAAAATACATATAAGGACACTTAACATAAGACAATTCCTATTGTACCCCTAATATAAATATTCTAATGCTCTCCCTCAAGCTGGAGAATAAATGTCATACATTCCCAACTTGCATAAGAGGGTACTAAACTAGTGAGGAGTGAGTACTTTGTTGAAGATATCTGCCAATTGGTCCATTGTCCTCACAAAGGGAGTGCAGATATTACCAGAATCAATCTTTTCTTTGATGAAATGTCAATCTACTTCAATGTGCTTTGTTCTATCATGTTGCACTGGGTTGTGAGCAATGCTTATTACCTTATTGTCACAATAGAGTCTCATAGGTCCCTCAGTGTCATACCCCAACTCAAGAACTAACCGACGCAACCAAGTGAGCTCACAAATAGCATAAGTCATTGCTCTGTATTCAGCCTCTGCACTGGATCTAGCTACAATCGATTGTTTCTTGCTTCTCCATGTGTCCAGGTTAGCACCCACAAATGTGCAATAACTAGATGTAGATCTCCTATCAGAAATGGATCCAGCCCAATCAGCATTTGAATAGCCTTCCATTCACAAGTGATTGTTCCTGGCATACAAAAGGCCTTTTTCCTAGAGAGAACTTTAAGTATCTGAGGATACCATACACAACATCCAAGTGCCCACTCTTGGGTGCATGCATAAATTGACTCACTACTCCCACTGCATAAAAAATGTTTGGGTGAGTCAGAGATAGATAAATCAGCTTCCCCACTAGCCTCTGGTATTTTCCTGCATCAACAAGGGAAGGACTATAATCCTCTCCAAACTTATAATTCTGCTCAATAGGAGAACTTTTCGGTTTACAACCCAGCATTCCTGTTTCCTTCAACAAATCTAGAATAAATTTTCTTTGGCATACATTTATTCCCTTCTTAGACCTTGACACTTCAATACCCAAGAAATATTTCAAGTGTCCTAGGTCTTTGATCTCAAACTGTTTGGCCAGATAAGTTTTCAATCTAGATATCTCCTCATTGTCATCTCCAGTTACCACAATGTCATCAACATACACAATCAATGTTGTGATAGTGCCATTATCTCTCTGGGTAAATAATGTGTGGTCCGCTTGACTCTGGGAATATCTTTTTTTTAGAATGGCCTGTCTGAACCTCTCAAATCAAGCCTTTGGTGACTGCTTCACACCATAAAGTGCCTTCTTTAGGAGACACACCTTACCATCGGCTGCCGAAAACTTGAAGCCAGGAGGGGGCTGTATATACACTTCCTCCTCTAATTCTCCATAGAGAAAGGCATTCTTCACATCCAACTGATATAATGGCTAATCTCTATTTGCTGCCATAGATAAAAGGACTCTTATAGAGTTATGTTTGGCCACAGGAGCAAAGGTCTCCTGATAATCAATTCCATACACTTGACTGTACCCTTTAGCCACCAATCTTGCCTTGTACCTCTCAATAGCACTGTCTGATCGGTACTTAATCGTATAGACCCATCTGCATCCAACTGGGATTCTCCCCTTGGGAAGGTTAACCAGTTTCCAGGTATAGTTCTTCTCAAGAGCCATCATTTCCTCTGACATGGCTTGTTTCCACTTGGGGTCTGACATAGCCTCAGTAAAAATCTTGGGAATAGAAGCAGAGGAAAGAGTAGTTGTAAAAGTAACACCTATAAGGGAAAGGGCATCATAGGAAACGAATTGGGCTATAGGATTAGTGCAAGCTCTCTTATCCTTACGAACTGCAATAGGGAGATCCAAATCGAAATGAGGAGAGGAGATGTTACCTGACTTAGGAATAGGAAGCTTAGGATGTGGATCCAAAGAGGATTCTTGGCAGGTCTTCTTTGTCCTTCTTATATACACAATAATAGGTATATTTTCTGTACAATATTCCTCCACAGTAGCAACATCAACCACCTCTTTGTGTTTACCAATATCAAAGGAGAAAGGAGTAAGAGGCAATGGGATAAGAAATGGAATGGCATCAACAGCCTTTTCACTTTCATTTCCATTCCCCCCCTGAAGAGGATGCTGATGAGGTGCAAAGTAAGGGGATAGACTCAAGAAAGGTGACATCTTTGGAGAGAAATCACTTTGCGAGAGAAAGGGTCATAACACTTGTAGCCTTTGGTGGTGGAAGAATACCCAAGGAAGAGGCATTTTAAAGCCTTGGGATCGAGTTTGGTGCAGGAGGATTTGTTAACATGCACATAACAAACACAACCAAACACCTTTAGAGGAAGTGTGAAAGTAGGAGACAAGAGGGCAATTGGGTTTTGATACCCAAGAATTTTTGTAGGCATGCAATTAATAAGGAAAGTTGCAGCAAGAATAGCTTCAGACAAAAAAGTTTTAGGCACATGCATACCAAACAAAAACTTCTACCAACTTCTAACAAATGACAATTTTTCCTCTCAGCTACCCCATTCTATTGGGGTGTATCAACACAAGCAAGCTAATGGATAATATCATTGTTAGTGAAAAATTCTTATAGGCCACCAAACATGTACTCCCCCACTTTATCAGACCGGACAATTTTGATTTTGGAGTCAAACTGAGTATGCACCATTTTATAAAAAAAATTTGAAGGCATCATTAAACATCACTCTTATACTTTATAAGAATGGTCCAAGTACAATGAGAAAAATCATCAACAAAAGAAACAAAATAACGATAGCCAAAGAGGGAGGTAATGGGATAAGGTCCCCAAACATTAATATGCACAATGTGAAAAGGAGCAACAGATCTATTATCATGATTAGGATTCATAGTTAGCAAATTCGGATTCGGGAACTATTTGGACGGAGAATTATTTGGAATAATTCAACTGGTCAATTTATGGGTTCGGTAAAAAAAGTGGTCAAAAAAGTGGACAAAATAAAAATCAGATTCGGATTTGGATTCGAGAATTATTCGATTACAAAAATAAAAGTCGGGCAAAAAATTCGGACATTTTTTTTTATAATTTATTGTATCTTTTTTATTTATCAAGTAATTAACTTGATATGTACACCTAGAAAAAGCAAATTACTGTAGTTCAAATATACAATACAATGAAAAACTAGGAAAAAGTTGTCATTGGGTGATGAAAACAATAGTTACAGTAATCCAATTTCTAAAGAAATTGTCTTGTAGGAATATAAAAGTTCAAAATCACATCATTCAATCCATGACTCACCTAGTTCCATGATTCCATCATCCATGCTTAAAAGGAAAAACTATTCTAAATAAAGCAAAACATCCACAAAAGCATAACAAAAGTTATTACATCACCACAACTTAAGTACTTAACTAAATCAGATAATAGTATCTGAGGGTTAAGTCTCGCTCTCAGTAAAACCAGCATTTGCACCAAATAGCAAGTCTTCAGCGATGCTATCATCCACATCATCCAATAATCTCTCTAGTTATTTTTCAACATCCTTAATGCTCTGATCAAAATCATTGACACTAATACTGTCAAGATTAATGGGCAACATGTTTTTTTGTTCAAGTTCACCCCTCTTTTTCATCATCAACGAATTCATTCTGATGTGGACTAAATCATCTAATATCGCTGCTGACAATCTATTCCTCTTTTTTTTTTTGTGCGCATCCCAGGCACTCCAATTTCTCTCACAAGACGAAGAACTACATGGTTGGCTCAATATTCGAATGACATACTTTTATAAGATAGGAATAACATCACCTTGCATATGCCACCAAACCCCTGTCATTGGTAAAAGAAAAAATATATATAAATATACAATTTTAAATGACTAAGTAATATTTACATAAGAAAGAATAAACTAAAATTTTTAAAAAGAAAGTAATTATTACACTTACGAGGATGACTAGTTTCCATCAGCGTCTTGGCACTATGAGTAAAAATAGTTCTAGACTTCATGTGATATACTGCCAATTGTCCATAATATTCTCTCCTCTCATCTTATGGAACCAATATCTCACCAATGAAATTAGTTGCTTCTTTCAATTGGGGAATCTTTTTTAATCTTTCACTTAAAAAATAAGTAGGGTTGAAAATAGCAGCTGCATAGTGAATGGTACCTAAAATGTTTTTATCCCTTCTCTTATCAAAGATATCCAAAATTTGGTTATACCGATGGTCAACCTCATAAAGCTTTTCCAATACCTCTCTGGCTCTTTCCATTGCTTCATACAAATATCCTGATGTAGCCCCATCACCATCAACTAAACGAAGAACTCGAATGATTGGTTCTATAAATCTCAAAATCTCTTTTGAATCATTCCAAAACGACTCTCTTTGAATAGTGTACACTACTCTATCTACTTCAACAGATCTAGAATTTCTTAGACTCCTCCACTCAGCTGATGCAACTAGGAGTCTAAGCTTCTCTTCCATTTCAACAATTGACTGAAGCATTAAAAAGTTTGAAGCAAATCTAGTTTTGTAAGGATATTTTAGATCCTTCTTTGTAAAACTCCTCATCAATTGTAAGACAATTATTGACTTGTACAAGTAGTCAATAATTCTTTTTGCCTCATCAAAAAATTCTTGAACCCAAAAAACCTTTTCATAGATTTCATTCAACATTAGATTGATTCCATAGGTTGCACATCGAGTCTTAAACAACCAACGATACTTTCCAATAAGCGTATCAAGTGCACTGGAATAATTGAATGCATTGTCTGAAATTATCTGAACCACTAAATTTTGGCCAACACTTTGAATCTCTCTGTCAAGAATAACAAATATATAAGGACCAGTCAATCTAGCATGAGAACACTCCTCTGACCTCAAAAAGAGAGCACCACCCGGGGAATAAGCAATCATGTTAAGAAAAGACCACTTCTTCAAGTCAGTCCATGAATCAGACATAATTGTGCAACCAGTTTGTTTCCAAGAAAATTTTACTTCTTCAGCATATTTTTCAAGGTCCTTTCTTGCTAAGGGTTCCATAACTTGGAATAGGAACACTAAGACCATAACGGGCTGTGCACTTCACAAACTCGATGAAAGCATCCGATTGAACAACATTAAAAGAAATTTTATTTTTAATAAATAAGTCACGCAAACATTTCTCCCAAGTTGGTTTGTCCATCTTAGGGATCATTTCCTCTATTGTAGACTGCCTTTGACTAGTTATAGTTAAAGAAGTCAAAGGAGAGGAACCAACTATACTCTCACCACTGGAACAACTCTTATGTTTTTTACTACTTGATTCAGAATTAATAGCAAGAAGAGCTTCTGCTTGGACATCATCAGATACTTTCTCACAATGTGCAACATCATGACTACTAACCTTAGCTAAATGATACTTGAGGCGAGTGACCCCTCCATAAACTTGTTTTTCATAAAATTTGCATTTGAAATGTGAACTATCAAGTGGCTCAGCATGTTGCCAAAACTTATCTTTTTGTCTCCCCATTTTTCCTATTTGTTGAAAGTTGAAACACAAAAAAAATAACATAAAAATCATTTCATATGAACAAACAAATAAATCATATTAATAATTACATTATATAAGCAAATAGCCTTTGGATAATTAAAGAATCAAGTTTTCAAGTCCACTCCCACCAACATGCATAGCTTTTACAATAGCATGGGTCATTTACACCTTATAATCAAGGAAACCTCTCTTGACGTGCTGTCCAAAGAAAACATACCAAAAAGACTAAGATTTTTGTATTATGAGTAGAACATATTAGCAGAAACTCATTCGTTTACTGTGCTGATGTAGAGATTTTAATATGATAAACCTAAGTTTGAATAACCCGATATGCCAGAGGTATAACACCTCCAATAATAAAAAAAAAAAAAAAAAAAAAAAAAAAAAGAACCAAAAAATATATTCTGATCCAGAACATGAATCATCCAAGATAAACTCTAGAGGAGAATAACATAGTGATAGAAATAGCCAAGTGGGGTAGCAGACTTACGTAATAGAGGATATCATTTTTCTTTTATTTCTGATTGCTCCAATTTCTTACAAGTTTCGTATTGCCCAATTTGTGCAACATCATTTAGTTCAAAATTTTCATTCAATTAAAAAAAAATACAAACCTATAAAACAGAACTATAGAAGTGTTACAGAACAGAACAACAATCAAATGCAAATTTAACACAGAGAGGGTAGTTAGATACAATCAGAGAAAAACTCCTATGACAGATGATCTATGGCGTGAAGAGAGAGAGAGAGAGACTGAATTAGGGTTTGGAATTCACCTAGAAGTGGTGAGGCTTTTACTGGATAGACATTCCCAGCTCTGGTGAGAAAACAATAATGAGATGAAAAAAGAGATATGGTGGTGCCACGGTGGAGATTGAGAGACGAATGAGGTAACCCATAGGGTAAGCTAAGAGAAATTGTTTGAGATAATCCACATGTGCTGCAAAGATCCTTAATTGCGATCTAGTAAGAATCCCTTGATTGCAGACAACCATGAGTTCCAACATCCAACAGTTACTGTTTTCTCCTTTAAACAATCAAATTATTTTTCTGCCACTATTCAGGAGGATGATTACTAACCCATAGCCGCAAGAGTCCACAGGAAGGAAGTGGATCAGAAGTTCAGAACTCGGAAGGAGTGAGGTCATCGGTAGCCTGTAGCAGCAAGACAGTAAGAGTTCGTAAAAAGGTAGAAGCCGCAGAACCAAAAGAAGCTAAGATGGGTCTACAAGCTGAGAAGCCTGAGATGTGTTTGTTTTTTCAGAGAGGGAGAGCGGCGAGCCGACGAGCGACGATTTTTAGAGAGGGCAAGAGATGGGAGGGATTTGGTTTCCAAAGAAGAATCACGCGGACTTCAGGGTTCGGTTTTGCTTTTTTATGTTTTGTTTTGTTTTATTTTTATTTTTTTTTAAGTGGGCTAATGGTACCGAATAATTTGGTTTAATCCGGTTCATCACGCTTTATTCGCATTTTATATTCACTTTTGAAAAAACCATGAATTTTACCGATTTTTTATTTTTTATTCGGATTCGGTCATAATTTTTCATTTAATTCGAAAAAAAATCGATTAGACCGAATAATTCAGCCGAATTGCTAACTAGGATAAGGATAAGATGAATGATAATGTTTAGCAAAAGTACATGGTTCACAATAAATTACGTGAGAAGAAGAAAAAGATGTAAATAAATGAGGTAACTGTTTCCTCATAATAACAAAAGAGGAATGTCCCAAACGTTGATGCCAAAGTATCACAGAGTCTATAGAACTAGCATCACTACAGCCATATGCATAGGATTGTGGTATAGTAAAAAAAGGGAACTGCGGCTCCAGATGATATAGGCCGCCTTCCTCACGTCCACTGCTAATAATCCTCTACGTCACCAAATCCTGAAAAAGGTAATGAGAGGGGAAAAAAGTGATACAACAATTCAAGGTTTTAGTTAAAGTGCTCACAAATAATAGATTCAGGGTAAGGTTAGGGATATGAAGGACAGAAGTAAGTGAAATGGAAGAGGTAATAGGGATACTGCCTTTACCAGAGATAGAGGAGAAGGTACCATCAGCTACCCGAATCTTATCCTTACCAGAACAAGTGGAGTAAGAGTCATAGTGATGGGACATACCAGTTATGTAGTCAGTGGCACCAGAGTCAATGACCCATGATGGAACTATAGAAGGTAAAGTGGTGGTGACATGCATAGTAAAAGCTGAGGTATCCTGTGAGGTAGATGGGCCATCAAGCTGAGACATGAACTGATGAAGCATTGTAATATCATCCAAGGAGTTGTTATCTGCCTGTGAGGAGTCTCCAGTATCAGTCTCTGTCATAGTAGCATGGGTTGTAGCCCCTCCTATGCGGTTACCACATGTGCTAGTAGATCCACCACGTGTACTAGGACATCCATAAAGGACCCCAACACTTATCTCGAGTATATCCAGGTTTTCCACAATTATTACACTGTCGTCTATCCTTGTCATCTCCACGGGACATCCCTTGACCTCGGCCACCACCACGCCATTCTCTGTGAGAAGTGGAGGAAAGAGTAAAGCGCTCAAGTGAAGGTGTAGAATCCATGGCACCTCTCCTGATTTTCTCACTCAGAAGGTAGCTACACACCTCATCAAGTGTAGGTAGGGGTGACCGGCCCAAAATCTGTACCCGAATCTGCTCATATTCTGAATTCAACCCACCCAGAAGTATCAGAACATGCTCTTTTTCAAGAGATCTATAGACCTTGGCTTCATCATTAGGATTGGTCAAATGAATATCTCGATAATTATCATACTCCTCCCAGAGTCCTATAACAGTGTTATAGTAGTCAGAAATTGACTTAGTCCCCTGCTTTATGGAGAGTGCCTGCTGAAGAAGTTGGTAGACCTACATAGAGTCATATACCCTATCATAGGTCCTAGAGACACTATCCCAAATATCCTTAGCAGTCTCCTTCCTTATAAATCTCCTACCTATCTCAGGTTTCATAGAGAAGAGTAGCCAAGTCATAACAGTAGAGTTTTCAATCTCCCATTTCTGGTACCCCAGGTCTGCAGCAGTAGGAGCCTTGATAACCCCAGTAATATATCCTAACTTCCCTCTACTCCGTAGGGACAGCTTCACAGAGTGTGACCAATCCAAGTAGTTGGTACTATCCAACTTCACAAGAGAAATCTGGGTGTTAGGGTTGTCAAAGACAGTTGAACTTGGGTTGGTACTACTCGACCCACCCGATGTAGCTTCTAGAGGTTTCGTGAGATCAGACATATTGTAAAGATACTCCTCAAACAACACTAATGGAGATCCAAACCAAGGGGATACACAAGTCCCAAATATTGTCTTCTCAGAACCCCAAAAAAAAATTCCAGCTAGCTAAAGAGGCATGAAATCTTCATAAAACATCAACAAATCTCACTTCCAATTGTGGAGCTTCATCTAAAACTCTCATACAAGCACCATAGGATAGAGCACATCCAAAAAATGGAACCAGCAACCTCACTGCCAGCTATGCAGGCCAGAAACAACCCAGAACAAGGGAAAAATGGTACCTGACAGCAAGTAGTAGATGGAGTTGTGCTCCTTCATCACAACAAATTAATAACTGAGGTTTAGAGGGATCATATAAGACCCTTGGGCGACCTTATTCAGCAAGGTTTCATTCCCAACCAATGTCGGATGAGAGAGAAACAATGAAGAGAAAAATTGGCTGGCGGTAAACCTATGAAGCAGTCTTCTTCTCAGTTTGGACTTCAAATGGTCTTTGTAGTCCTTCAAACTCCCTCCAACTATTTTCAAGTGGATTCTAGAACTCCATTAGGCCTTGCTATAGATTTTTCTTATATAGTATAGCCTCTAATGGACCCCTTTGCTTCTAGGGTTCCAAAAGAGACTTGAAGAATGGAATCGGGATGCTTGATCGACTCTCAAACCATTATACAAGCTCTGATACCAAGTTAGAAATAAGGAAGACTAGGGTTAGAGATGAGGGAAGAAGAGGGAATGAGAAAAAAACGTGAATGAGCTAACTTGCCCATCTCACCAATATTAGGTTCAAATATTGTTTTAGGGAATTACAAGTTCTTCCCTAAGGGAGGTGAAAGAGAAATAAGAGAAAATACATATAAGGACACTTAACATAAGACAAATCCTATTGTACCCCTAATACAAATATTCTAACACTTAAGCAATCTCCAAAGGCCTGGTTTGAAAAGTTCCGATAGGCTATCCTAAAGAATGGTTATTTTCAAAGTCAGGTTGACCACACTCTATTCACTAAGCGTGGTAATGGCACCATTACAGCTTTGATTTCTATGTTAATGACATTGTGGTAACTGGAGATGACAGAATTGAGATAGCCAATTTGAAGAACTATTTAGCCCAACAGTTTAAGATCAAGGATCTAGGATCCTTAAAGTATTTCCTGGGGATCGAAGTATCTAGATCCAAGAAGGGTATAAATATATGCCAAATGAAGTTTATTCTAGACCTCTTGAAAGAAACAAGAATTTTAGGTTGTAAGCCTACAAGTTCTCTTATTGAGCAGAATCATAAGCTGGGGGAAGATGTTGGTCCTTCTCTTATTGATGCAGGGAAATATCAAAGGCTAGTCAAGAAGCTTGTTTATTTGTTCTTGACTCGTCCAAACATTACTTATGCAGTAGGGGTGGTGAGTCAGTTTATGCATGCTCCCAAGAGTGGGCACTACCACATCCTCCGGTACTTGAAGTCCTCTCTAGGAAAAGGACTACTTTTTGCCAAGCATAACCACATAAAGACAGAAGGTTTCATTGATGCAAATTGGGCTGGCTCAGTCTCTGATATAAGATTTACATTAGGCTATTGCACTTTTGTTGGCAGAAACCTGGTTACATGGCAGAGCAAGAAGCAATCTATGGTGGCTCGGTCTAGTGTAGAGGCAAATTTTAGAGACATGGCTCATGGAGTGTGTGATCTTCTTTGGCTAAGAAGGCTGGTCCAAGAATTGGGTTTTGATACTGAGGCACAACAATAGGGCTGATGACCTGTATCAAAACATAGCTGTATGCCTCATGTGTTAGGTCATAAGTGGCACTGAGGGTAGCTGGGCTACTTACTTGGCCAGTGAAGTGCACTCATAGGGTAAGGTTACCCTACTCTATCTATGTATATGAATTCAATTGATTAAAGGAAATGAGCCTACTTTGGGTTCCCAAGGTTATGAACCTAGCTGACTTAAGATACCAGGGTAAATGATTACTTGGTGGGGATAATTGAGGCCACTGGCAGGTCACTTAGATGACCATCGGGTGTTGTTTGCAGCCAAACTGTATTAATGCTCAGTAGCTCCCACAACCTCGTGGGCATGCCTCGGCCATTCACATAGGCCGATAAAGCATCAAATCTTGGTCATGTGGCACCTGACATGCCAAAGATCAGGTGGGCCCACATGTCAGCATTAAGGATTAATGCAATTTAAGGATTTTAGACCTTGCAGCCAAACAGGCCTTAATGGGAAAAAAACATAGCCATTATGAATACCAATTTATACTCCCATTTGTTCATTTTATCCTCCAATTTACTGAAATTGTTGGGGAGAGGAGAGGAAAAGAGAAAGGAGAAGAAGGAGAGGAAGAAGAGAGGAAGAATAGAAGAAGGAGAAGGAGAAGGAGAAGAAAGCTGGTTCTTGGAGTTGCTTGGGCTGCATGGAGATTGTATGCTACTGCTGTCCTCCTGTTGCTGTTGTAGAGTAGATGATGGTGCAAGCAAAGGAGCTGCTGTGCATGGCTGCTGGCAAGCTTGGAGCTGTCCAAGATGAAATTCTGCTGCAAATGTTGTGTTACCGCTGTCCAAATTTGGTTTCAACTGAGTTACTACTGCATGTGCTGTTGTGCTACTGCTGTACTTGTCCTGAGAGGTAATTTCATCTCTATAAATTTCTGTACAGTAGGTCTTATTCATATAAAATAGAAGTTCAATCCATTTCCCAAGCATGCAGCCACCCAGAATTGAGAACCTTGGACTGCATGCAAGGGAATTGAACTGAATTTAGTTACAGGGACTGAATATGTATATGCATGTATGCTGCCCCTGTAGTACGTGGGTAGAATTTAGTTTTCTACAAGTCTCTGCAGTCTCTCACAGCTGAATTTGGCTAGGATATGTGGGATTGCTAACCTAGAGCTGGAAAATCTAGCTGTAGAGGGAAAATTGGTTATCTGTGTTTGCTGTCCATGACATTGGGCAGTAAATAAACTTAGTACTGTCTCTACAGTCACCCAAAACTGGTTTCAGACTTTTCATGTAGGGGATTTCCATCCCAGAGCTGGAAACCCAGCTACAGAGATGAAGCTTATGCAAAAGGCTTGCTGAATTTTTAAATTGGGTACTGTAGGCAAGCTAAATATGAATATGGGGATGTGAACAGATCTGTATATCATTCCTGTGGTCACCCAAAAGTTGGGTTTGAGATCTGCATATTGGAGAACAAGTTCCCAGAACTGGGACCACCATCCCACAGAAGAAATTATTGTGTAGAGTGGGTTCAAAGACCCAAACCCATCTCTGACCCATCTCTGGGAGCCCTAATAATTGGCGAATTCATCATGCATGGTAATATTTTGGTAATTGGTGCTGCTAATTGTAAATTTATCCAGCCAAATTGAGGTTTTATTTATAAAATTAATCCTCGCTGAATTTTGCAAGTGAAAGTTGGGAATTTTCTTAAGATTTTCTTAATCTTATAATTCTTCCTTGATTGAGTTTAATCGGAGCTAGAGCATGATCAATTCATGTTATCTAACATGGTCTAGCTCCATATCAATGGGTAAAAATTGGGAAAAAACCAGGCTTGCAGCCCAGCAACGTCAAGTTGCTGAACTTTGGGCTGAAAACTGGGTAAATATTGAAATTCCCATTGTTTTCTTGGTAATCCCTCTCAATAGGACTCAATTGGAGCTGGAATATAGTTCAGCCATGATTCCTAGAGCTGTCCAGCTCTATTTAAGTTATTAGATGAGGTAAGAAACCCAGGTTTAACTATATGAATGATTAGGTTGCGGTTTATGTAGAAATTTGTTAGCATGCTGGGTTTGTCCGTTGCTTGCTGAAATTAGTGACCAATTGGGTTGGGAAGTGACCCTACAAGCATGCTATGATCCCTCCCTTGCTTCTGAGAGCATTAGCCGTCAGACCTGTTGTGCACAGCCCAAGCAGAACAGGTTCAGCAGTCAGAGAGCTAGCTGGGCAGAAAAATTCTGCAGACAGCAAGCACCAGCAGGTGCCTGCGGTCAGCTGTTGGCTCTGCAGCCCACCTACTGGTGGAGTGTCGGCAGATCTGTTCAGCCTTTGTTTTTCCTGTTGGTGCCCTATCCCTTGCCCAATAGGATGGGAGGCATTCCCAAGGTTTGAAAATAGGATTGGTGTATAGGCTAGTGGGGGTCTGTACAGTTCAGCATAAAGGCTGTACAGAGGTGTATGTTTAGGGTACCCAAGGGTTACTGTATTAATTATATTGTACACCATTTACATAGGAACCTAAATTACCTAGTGAGGATACACAGTGATGGGAATTCAGCAGTAACGATCGGATTTCGTGTTCTGAGGTGAGTGGGTGTTGGCTTTAACTTGAGGAGTGTTTTTGCATTACTTTTTCAGTTTGTATGGACATGTCATATGTTTGTTTCTTATTTATCTTGTTTACCTGTTATTTGATTATTGTGGATATATTGTGAACTATTGATAGTAGTATGTGGATTTGTGGAGGTAAATTTGTGAGATAGGACATGGTGAGGCTGAAGGGGGATTCCAGCACCGTGTGCCCGGTGTATATGGATGTTGTGTGTGATGTATGGTGATTGTTCCTGAATCATTTAGAATACATATGGTTAGGATATCACAGCCCAAGTGTTACTCCACTTGCCAGTAGGGGGTTAGGTACTGGGTAAATCCAAGGGGGTGGTATGTCTGACGAGACTATCAAGTTTGCATTACGATGAACTATACTCAGAGGCGGACATAGCATAGGTGATCGTTGTGTAGGATTTCAGAACCATGGCTGTAGGGGTTACCATTGGAGGTTTACGGGGTCACCAATGTGTAAGATTCCGAGACCTACAGACTTCCGACTTGCAACTAGCCTATATCTTTGGAGCCCGATGTTGCGTAGCACTAGTATCAAATGATGGGCTTAGTAATGGAAATAGGGAAGTACTATAGCGAAATGGATTTATATGCATCATTTAACTACTGTATGGAGCATGCATGGCATCATTTGTACTATGTGTGCTTACCTGCACACCTTCACTGGGCTTGTGAAGCTCACTCCATGTGGATTCTTCTTTTTAGATGGTGGAACCGGTGCTAAGGCAAGATTTGGATTTCAGTGGTGGTTATGAGGCTTGTGTCTGCGAGGCACATGGATTCTAATGGACGTTACTTTGCTATTATTTTATGTAAATATTTATGAATTGTGTAAGATGTAGTTTATTATACCTGTGGGTTGATGTCATTGGGCTTGTACTAATGTGTCTGACATCTCAACGAATCACCAGTGATATGTATTATTTATGATTTTATATACGTACTCTAATTTTAGTTGTGATTTTGGCAGCGTTTGTGAATTAAGTTACTGCATCTATAATCCTGGAGGGTTAGGCTGACTGGATGTGGGTATCCGGTGCCGCATACGTTGGCCTATTGGAAGCGGGGTGTGACAAGGACTGAATGATTGTGCATCAACTATAAAATAAAGGGAAATTATCTAGTACCACCCTTAAAATTGAAAATAACTTGGAGTGACCCCTAAAAATGAAAATAATGTCTAGTGGACCCCTCACTTTCTCAAAATTATATCTAAAAAACCCATTCCGTTAGGTTTAAGGCGTTAAATGATGATGCTATCAGTCATTTTTTTGTTAAATGGCCAATCTACCCTTATGGACATGTTAAGTTACTATAATGACCTTCGGTTACAATATGCTTCGACTATTGCTACTGTGCCCCAACTACCTCTGCTCCGTATACCTGCGAAGAAGAAAGGAAGAGGAAGAGGACGAAAAAGCAACTCATTACTATTTATTGTCTATTTTTTCTTAATTTCCTAGAATCTTGATACCCTTTATAATTTATCCTTTATTTTAGATGTAAATACCCTTTCTTCCCCCGATAACTATCAATCTCGGCCCTAATTTCTTTTTAGCATGCGTGCTCTCTCATTATCGATTATGTATCTCTACGATTGGGGGTATAGGAACGTCAAACTCTTTATATTTTTTCTCGAGGCTGTGAGTCTTCTTCCTAATTATCTTGTATCTCTTGTGAAGCCCTAAAGACATGACAAGCACTTCATTGATCTCCTCTCACCCTCCGACATTAGGTTTCAAAATCCCACCGCTTGATTTCACTCTGGGTGACAACTTTGTCCCTTCATGGACATCACTTTGCATAGTATCTTTTTTATGGTTCCATCTCTGATCATCTTTAGTGAAGCCCTAAAGACATGACAATGGGGAATTAATTTCAAATAGATGATGGTATCTATTATTTGTGCTTCACTGATACAACTCTCACTCTTGGACGATAGAGTTTCAAAACCACACCGCCTGAGTTCGCTCTGCGTCACACCTTCATCCCTTCTGAGAAATCATTGACAGTAGCCAACGAGGTAAATTTCTTTCTATCTTTTTAATGGGTTAATTTAATGCGAAGAATAAAGAGCGGTACAACTGTAAAAGTTCCTATCTTAGTGTTTATGATATTGTTGTCTTACCTGTGATGATGGGCTTGGAATACCTCTTTTCTGTGCTGCCATTTGAATGCAGATAGGGAAACTACTGAAAGAGAACTGATAGATATAAGAGAGAATCTACGTGAATTGGCTGCTTTCTTCTTCCTCTTCACAGTAACTCTCTCATTCACACTTTTTAATGGACAAGTTACCTAGAGTTGTAGCAAGCACTGTAGAGAATCATTTGCGGCTTATGGGGATTCAACAGTGATGAATTGAGGTAATTAACTTCAATAATTTTCTTTCTTTCAGAAGGAGAAAGATGGGGTTTTTCTCTTCTGGGGTCGCTGATGAAGATTTGGTGCGGAGCTACCCACCGCAGCTTCTGCCTGCTACTGTTAGTGTTCTAATCGCCCAGCTAGGGTCACAGCTGAACTGACGGTGATAATATGTAAGGGTTTGGAAGGGTAAAAATGAGCTCTTTTTAGAGTTTTAAGTATAAGGGTAAAAATGTCATTTCTCACTTTTAGTTAACGGTGTTACAAATTAGGTGCGGTGGATATTAATTTAAGGGGTGGTACTAGATAATTTCTCTAAAATAAAAATAGATAAAATATACCTTATCGATTAGTTTCTTATGGAGCAAGGATTAACGAGCTGCAGAACTAGCCGCAACAGTAGTCAAAGAATCAACCTTGGCCTACGACCACCGTTACCCGCCCCAAGGGTTGAATAGCAGCCCATTCCTAAAAACTTGAACAGGGTGCCCGGCGTGATAATCGCCCCATCCATAACAATGAGGCCGAGTAGAACAGAATGGATGGACAAAGGCAAAAGAATCATGGGCTAAAGTAGGAAAATAATCCTAATGTATGAGAAACTAGGGAAGGAAGGAACCGACCTAGAGGCCCGACGGTGTTCACCATCATGCATTTCGGTCTTGGCCACCTCACAAGGACAAAGGTGAGAGAATCATGGGCCGAAGTGGGAAAATAATCCTAACGTATGAGAAACTAGGGAACGAAGGACCTATAAACCCAAAGATGTTCGCCATCATGCATTTCAGTCCTAGCCACCTCACAAGGAATTCTCGTCTTCACGGAAAGATAAATGAATATGGATTCTAATCCGACCAAAATATGACATTTTTTGTTGAATTTCCAAATAAAGGTATTAATAAAGTTTAAAGGTCAACCATGATGACTATAAAAAGTATTTGAGACCAAAAAGGCTAACCTGACCTAGTCGGCAATACAAGTCCTCGTTAGTGAGAAAAGAAAGACCGAACAAAATGAATAGGTGTCGATAAAATAGAATCTCATTTGCGACAAAAGAAAGAAAGACTTGACTTGGCCTGCAATAGACCTCTTCCATAAGGGTTGACCCCAATAGTCAGTAAAAGACCTCATCCATGAGGAATGAAAGACTAACCCATCCTAGTCGGCAAATAAAGAGCTCATCCATGAGGAAAGAAGTCTCAGTCTGACCTGGTCGATAAGAAACCTATTCCTTGAGGAAAGGAAGTGCCATCCCCAATGGTCAGCAAGAGAATACCTCATCAATGAGGAAACAAAGACCGACCCAACCTGGTCGGTAAGAGACCTCATCCGTGAAGGAAAGAAAGACTGATAAAACATGTTGAGCAAAAGATCTCTTCTACGAGGAAAGAAGGACCTACCTGACCAGATCACTAAGAGACCTCTTTAGCGATGAAAGTAACAGCCAACCCCAATGGTCAACAATAGAAGACCTCTTCTGTGAGGAAAGAAGAGCTGACACGACCTGGTTGGCAAGAGAGACCTCTTCCGTAAGGAAAAGGAACGGTCGACCCCAATGGTCGACAAAAGAAGATCTCATCCATGAGAAATGAAAGACTGACCCGACCTGGTTGGCACAAGAAGACCTCATCCATAGGATAGAAGGGTCATCCCAACCAAATCGGTAAAAGACCTCTTCTGATAGGAAAGGGAGGGCCGACCTTAATGGTCAGTAAAAGAAGACCTCATCCGTGAGGAATGAAAGACTGACCCAAACTAGTCTGCAAGAGACCTCATACGTGAGGAAAGAAAGACTAATCCAATCTGGTCAACAAGAGACTTCTTCCGTGAGGAGTGAAGGGCCAGCCCCAATGGTCGGTAAAAAAGAACCTCATTCGCGAGGAAAGAAGCCGACCCAACCAAATCGGCAAGAGACCTCTTCCTCGAGGAAAGGAAGCACTGACCTTAATGGTTGACAAAAGAAGACTTGATCTTTGAGGTAATATAGAACCTCATTCGTGAGGAAAGAAGGGCCAACCTGACCTAGTCTATAAAGGAAGACCATATCCGTGAGGAAAGAAGCGCCGACCCGACTTGGTCGGTAAGAGACATATTCTGTGAGGAAAGGAAGTGTCATCCCTAATGGTTAGCAAGAGAAGACCTCATCAGTGAGGAAAGAAAGACCGACCCAACCTAGTCAGTAAGAGACCTCATCCGTGAAGGAAAGAAAGACAGACAAAACCTAGAGGGAAAAAGACCTCTTCTATGAGGAACAAAGGACTGACCCTACCTGGTTTCCAAGAGACCTCTATCCTGAGGAAAGTAAGAACCGAGCCCAATAGTCAGCAGTAGAAGACCCTTTTGTGTGGAAAGAAGAGTCGACATGACCTGGTCAAAAAAAGAGACCTCTTCCACGAAGAAAGGAAGGACGGACCCCAATGGTTGATGAAAGAAGACCTCATTCGTGAGGAATAAAAGACTGATTTGACCTGGATGGAAAAAGAAGGACCTTATCCATTAGGATAGAAGGGTTGACCTAACCAAATGGGGAAAAGACCTCTTCTATGAGGAAAGGAAGGGCTGACCCCAATGGTCGGCAGGGGGGACCTCATCCGTGAGGAAAGAAAGACAGACCCAACCTGGTCGGTAAGAGACCTCTTCCATGAGGAGAGAAGGGCTAACCTCAATGGTCAGTAAGAAAGAATCTCATTCATGAGGAAAGAAGGGCCAACACATTCTGATCGGTAAGAGACGTCTTCCTCGAGGAAAGGAAGGGCTGATCCTAATGGTCGATAAGAGAAGACCTCATCCATGAGGAAGGAGGACCAAACCAACCTGGCAGGCAAGAGAAGACCTCATCCATGAGGAAAGAAGTGCCAACCCAACGTAGTAGGTAAAAGACCTCTTTCAAGAGGAAAGGATAGTCCTACTCTAATGGCCGGAAAGAGAAGACCTCATTGCTAAGGAAAGAAAGACCGACCAAACCTAGTCACCAAAAGACCTCATCCATGAGGAGAGAAGGGCTGACCCGACATAGTCGATAAGAGACCTATTCCGTGAGGAAAGGAAGTGCCATCCCCAATGGTCGGCAAGAGAGGACCTTATCAGTGAGGAAAGAAAGACTGACCCAACATGGTCAGTAAGAGACCTCTTCCGTGAGGAGAGAATGGCCGACCCCAATGGTTGGTAAGAAAGAACCTCATTCGTGAGGAATGAAGGGCCAACCCATTCTAATCGGTAAGAGACCTCTTCCTCAAGGAAAGGAAGTGCTGACCCTAATTGTAGACAAGAGAAGACGTCATATGTGAGGAAAGGAGGACCGACCCGACCTAGTAGGCAGGAGAAAACCTCATCCATGAGGAAAGAAGTGCCGACCCAACCTAGTGGGTAAAAGATCTCTTTCACGAGGAAAGGATGGGCCTACCCCAATGGTTGGAATGAGAAGACCTCATCGCTGAGGAAAGAAAGACCAACCCAACCTAGTCGGCATGAGACCTCACCCATGAGGAGAGAAGGGCTGACCCCAGTGGTAGGTTATATAGAACTTCATTCATGAGGAAAGAAGGGCTAATCTAACCTGATCGGAAAAAGAAGACCTCATCTGTGAGGAAAGAAGTGCTAACCTGACTTGGTCGATAAGTGACCTATTCCGTGAGGAAAGGAAGTGCCATCCCAATGGTTGGTAAGAGAAGACCTCATCGGTGAGGAAAGAAATACCGACCCAACCGGGTCGGTAAGAGACCTCATTCGTGAAGGAAAAAAAGACCGACAAAACCCGGTGGGAAAAAGACTTCTTCTGCGAGGAAAGAAGGACCGACTTGACCTGGCTGCCAAGAGACCTCTTTCGTTAGGAAAGTAATAACCAACCCCAATGGTTAGCAATAAAAGACCTCTTCTATAAGGAAAGAAGAGCCAACCTGACCTGGTCGACAAGAGAGACCTCTTCCGCGAGGAAAGGAAGGGCCGACCCCAATGGTCGACAAAAGAAGACCTCATTCGTGAGGAATGAAAGATCGACCCGACCTGGTCGGAAAAAGAAGACCTCATCCATTAGGATAGAAGGGTCAACCCAACCAAGTCAAAAAAAGACCTCTTCTATGAGGAATGGAAGGTCCGACCCCAATGGTCAGCAAGAGAAGATCTTATCTATGAGGAATGAAAGACCGGCCCAACTTAGTTGGCAAGAGACCTCATCTATGAGGAAAGGAAGACCGACCCAACCTGGTCAGCAAGAGACCTCATTCGTGAGGAGAGAAGGGCCTACCCCAATGGTTGGTAAGAAAGAACCTCATTCGCGAGGAAAGAAGGGCCAACCCAACCTAATCTGCAAGAGACCTCTTCCTTGAGGAAAGAATGGGTTGAGCCTAATGGTCGACAAAAGAAGACCTCATACGTGAGGATAGGAGGACCGACCAGATCTGGTAGGAAGGAGAAGACCTCATCATAAGGAAAGAAGTGTCAACCCAACCTAGTTGACAAGAGACATATTATGTGAGGAAAGAAGGACCAACCCGACCTGGCCGCCAAAAGACCTCTTTTGAGAGGAAAGTAAGAGCCGACCCTAATGGTTGAAAAAAGAAGAACTCCTCTGTGAGGAAAAAAGGCCCGACCCTGTCACACCCTACCTCAATTTAGGCCAAGGTATACGGCACTGGACTCCCACAACAAATCATCCTAACCCTCTAGGATCACATATGCAGTGACTTAATTTCATAGATGCCACCAAAATCACAATCTAAAATCAGAGTACCCTAATAAAGTCATACAAATAACACTGGTGATTTACTAAAGTGATAAATGACAAATATACAAGACCCATTTGTTAACAACCACATGTTATAATTTTACTTACCACACATTTCATAAATATTTACATCAAAAGGATTGACTGAAATAACAGAAGTGAACTCCATCAACATCTTAGTGTCTCACAGACACAAGCCTCACAATCGCCATCGAAATCCAATCCTGCCTCAACACTGATTCCACCATCTAAAAAGAGTAATCAATAAGGGGTAAGCTTCACAAGCCTAGTGAGGGGTGTGCATGCAAGCACACACAAAAATGATGCAATGCAAGCTCCATATAGACATATGATGCATATGAATCCATTTATTGTATTACTTTCCTATTTCCATTTCTAGGTCTATCATCAGATATAGGTGCTACACAACGTAGGTAGTATCCCCTCCCCAGTACATCGGGCTCCAGGGATACAAGCTCATTGCAAGAGGAAGTCTACAGGTCCCAAAATCCTACATCGGTCACCCCGCAAACCTCCAAAGTTAACCCCAACAGCCATGGTCCTAGAATCCCACACATCGGTCACCTATGCTATGGATAGCCATGGTCCCAGAAAAGCCCTCGTTTGCCTGTGCTGCATCCGCCTTTGAGTATAGTACATCGTACTGCCGATATGGTATTCTCAATAACATACCACCCTTTAGGATTAGCCAATACGTAACCTATCACACCCCAATTCCAGTAAACCCAACTTATCAGTAGGAATACCGATGGTGTGAGTAAGATACGTATCCATCTTACAAACCTACCAGGATCTCTGATAGCAATACCTTAACATACACAATCTCACAACACAAACCAAACCAATAATAGTGGAATCAGAGTATAATAGCAGAATCATAATTAAAATGGGGAACATCTGATGATATCATATATAAATAATCAAGTTATTCCATTACAATTATCCACGACTTATAAATAATATGCCCAAAAATATACCATTCATAATTCGGTATCAGAATAACAAAAATAAGCCATGCATCTCATGGTGCCTCGTAAGCACAATGGTCGCAAGCACAGTCTTAGTTATGCTCCTTTACTTCTGGAATCCACTAGTCGCTCACTCCGTACTCGAGTCTGAAAGATAGAGAGTCACAAGCCATAGGCACGACGGTACCTGCATCAGCATCTAAAAGGGGGCATATACATGGGGTGAGCTTCCAACTTGCTCAGTGAGGGATGGGGTTCATGCACAATCAAGCACAAACATTCACATATATAATATTCCATGATGATATGAATATAAGAATTAAACACATAGTCCATGATGCGAATGATGCAATCCATTTGATTATTAAACCACCTAAAAATACAACTAAGTCGGTTGATGCTACTACAACACATTAGGTTGTATCCCTGGTCTTAGAATCGCACATCGACTACACAACGATACAAGCCCTAACCGTGATTAAGAGCCTATCGTTCCTGGGATGCATCCATCATTCACCCAACAAACCCCTGATAACCCCTTCCTGGCAGTCACGACACTGAGATCACCATTGGCCATGTTGAACTAGTTCCTGCCTCCGACAACAATCACATCATACTATGGGTGTGGTATTCCGGAAAGGCCCATCCAACATACCATTGGGTTATCCAACACCTTACCCCTTGTTGGAAAGGGGATGTAGCATGGGGAATGTCACTTAACCACAATATCCTACATGCCTTTTATAATGATACAGTTAGTATGGACCACATGACATCGGGATCACCATCGTCCACGAAGCGAGTCCATTTCCAAGTATAGTCCCAGGGTACACGATACTGGGATACCATTGGCCACGGGTGCAACCCATGACTATATACCTATTCTAGTATACAAAGTAGTTAAGTATGGACTATGCAAAATCGGGATTCCCATTGGCCACGAATCGTATCCATTTCCAAATACAGTCCTGGAGTACACGATATCGGGATACCATCGGCCACAAAGTGTATTCCATGACTACATCTAATCTAATGCACATAATCAATGCATGAATATAACAAACATACGACAATCGCGGTACCGAAACCACATCGGCCACATTGGATTCTGTCTCACAACATACATTTCTTATCATTTTCATCACAATATGATATGTTATGGGACATCATCATCATTTAAACACTTTAAATAATCATGTGAAAATCCTACACATGTGAGAAATTCTATAATAATTAAACAATCCTAAAATAAAATTCAACCATCCCTCACCTTGATTAAGTTTGAATGGATCAGGTTCCAAGTACGGCCATCGGGTGTTCAATTCAATTCTGACCTTGGGATATGTGTGCATATTTATCCTAGGCACAAAGGAAATTGAGTGTTATCATGTGTCGGAAACATTGGAAGGAACCCATAGGGGTTACCCCCAAAGGGTAAATGTACTATAAAATCTTGACAGTCCAGGGTGTCACCGGATTCAATCACTGGAAACAAGGTTGGAATCCATCAGATTCATCAGGTGTGAATACGGTGGCACTAGTAGAGAGCTCCTAAGGCTAAGATACCTCACCAGAAACAGCCAGATCCTATCCCAGTGTTTCCGATGGGGTATTTCCGGTGGACACACAGAAAGTGCCCATGCCATTTGGGGCTTTCCGACTTGGTTCCGATTGCCTGGATTTATTCCATGGAGTCTGTAGGGGATGTTCCTAGCATTATTTTAAGCTAATGAAATCTCGATTCCATTAGGTTATTTGGGAGATACATCGATCGAACGATCGAAACCCTAGATGGTCGTTTGGTCACAAATATTGTCAGAGCTCACCGGACTTGGTTTGAGCTCGACAATCACACCGGGGATGTGAAATACATACTCCCCGAGCTTGGGGAGGTGTGGAGGTCAAGATTCACCTCCATACTCAATTTACCCTAGCTCAAAATGAAGAGAGAGAGTGGTAGGAGAGGTGGCACTTACCTCCAGCAAGGATTCTGGCAACTAAGCAGGCAGTCGACACCAAAGTGAGCTCCAAACTCCTTTCCTTTCCTCTTCTCCTTCCTTCCCTTCCTTTCTCTTCCCTTTTCTCCTCTTCTTTCCTTCTCCTATGTTTTTTACAAGTGAGAGGTGAGAAATGAACTCACCTCTCCTACTTATACCAAGTTATGTCCTCAGGGCATGTTTGGTTGGTCCTAGTCGGGTCTATGTAGGTTAATCCAAAATTCAGGACACGCGGGCCCACCTCTATAGACTCATATCAAGTACAAGTCATGAGGAATGTGTGGGACGGTGTGTGTAGTCATCCGGGGCTATTCCTAATGTGGGTGGTGGGATCCATAGGCATTGAAACCAGTTTAGCAGCACAAGTGGCCACCAGATTCAGCCCACCGGATCCAAGCCCAGGTGCTTCCGATGCTCTATTTCTGATGGTTAAGACAGCTATGTGTCTTGACTGCTTGCTATCCACAATTTAGTCTTGCACGAGTAGTTGCCCCAGGCTATGCACATGGCCTTTCAGCAGTTTTGGTGTGTGCCGGGATTCGAGTGTAGGGTGTTGGGTAACTTACCATCTATGATTGGAAGGCTTAAATTCCCTCTAGTTGGACAAGCAGGAGATACACTAGCAAGTGGGGTCATCCTTCCCCCTTTGGCAGTGAGCTGCCATGAGCCAAAACTCGGAGGTGCTTTCCACTACTGGCCCAAGACCTATCACAACATTTCAAATTAGACCGGGTTAGGGCACGGGTGTAAAATAACCCCATATTGGCATGGGTGGAGTAGCACCAGGGTCTGTGAATCCTAACCATATGCATTCTACATGCATCAATAACAATCCACAACATCCAATCATACATCGGTGGCCATCACTGTAATACCGATCTCTGAGCCCACAGTACCAGAATCCCCCTGGCCAAATCATGCCTCAGACCGTCGATATTAAAATCATTACCACTCATCTATATTACTATAAATCAAAAAAACCACAGCCATAACAATCTTGGTAAAACATGCCACATGTGCAATTTATATATAACTTTATAGAAAATACATCCAAAACAGAGTTAGCACAACATTACACATAAGCATGCAGAAATAAAAATATAGAAACACTCCGCAAAATAAGACAAACACCCAGTCACCTCAAAACAACTCCCAACTGCCTATGTACTAACCCTATTTAAAGCCTTGGAAAAGTCCCCAAACTTTCCCTACCCATAAGGTTAATTCAAGTAAAAGGTAAGGGAACATAATACACAAGGTGTAAGGCACTAACTGGCAAGAACAGAGGCTGGTCATGCTTAACAACACCCCAACTGGTGGGTCATTTCTGCGGAAAATTCCTGCACTCCCACAAGCTGTTCTGCTAGTTCCCTTGGCTTGGGCTGCTCATGGTCGATGGGTATTGTCCATGGCAACATGGGGAAGGTCTCTCCTTGTCCCTAGGGCCATTATTCAGTCCCTAAAGTGACCAATTACAGTAATTAAATTCTGCCCTATTGTATTTCCCAATTTTCTTCCCAGGGATGGCAGATTCAGGTCTGGGAATCTGTTCCCTAACTTTTTGAGCTCAAACCCAATCTATGGGTGGCTGTAGGGACAATTTGAAGTCTGTACATCACTTTAAATTACATGAACAGCAAGCATACTGCGCATATATGGGTGCTACAGCTGGGTTTTCGTCTCTGGGATGATGAATCCCATGCATGCAGCCCAAAACCTAGCTGTACAAGACTGTAGAGACAATTAAAACCCATTATTATACCCCTTACAAGCATGAACAACATGTAATTTATTACCCATACATTCTCTATAACAGAATTTTACCCAAACCCCATGCATGCAGTCCAAGTTTCCCACTTTGGGTGGCTGCATACTTGGGAACCAGGTTAAATACCTTGCTAGTTTAAATCCAGCTACTGTACAATAAATTCAGAGATGATATCGGACTTTAAGATGTGTGTACAACAACAATAAACAAGGGTATGAGCAGTGGCTGTTATAGTTCAGCAGAATTCTTCCTGGACTGCTGTCCTTTGCTCAGCAACTGTATCCAGCCCCACTTGCATACCTCTCCCTCTATTTTTCAGAAGCAGAGCACCATAGGGGCAGCAGGAGCATTCGGACAGCAGCCATACACAGCTCCTTCTCTTCTCCTTCCTCTATTCTCCTTTCTTCTTCTTCCTTCTTCTTTCTTTCTTTCTTCTGTTTTCTTTTTCTTTGCTGTTGTTCACCGAATAATGCAGCAAATAATAAGGTGAACAGTAGCCACCATAATAGTTATATACCTAGCCCAAACGGGGCCTTAGGGTCTATTTGGCTGAATCACCTCATTTGTAAAAATTGATTGCTAAAACAAATTCTTAAAACATAAAACTATTTAAAATTTAATTCCCATCAATGGACCCCACCAAATACTGACCTATTAGGTTGGATTTGGTCAGCATTAGGAACTCTACAGATTGGGTAAGTGCGAGGCTCGGGGGTATAGGGATGTGGGCCCACACAAGAAAACCAATTTTCTTGCATACTGCCAGCCCAACCGGCAGGCCAGTTGGCAGCTGGGTGAGCTGCCGGTTTTTCCATTTTTAGTTCATTTACTGTCCTAACTTTTGGGTTCTTGAGTCCACCCGATGTAGGACTGGTCCCACCCATATTTGGCTATTCTATGCTCCTTCCTTGGCCAATGAATCAGCCAAATTCTCACTCTCTTACTATTGTACATATGGATCCATAGCAGAGCAGTCTACTTTCATATGCCAACTAGGTTATAACACTGGGCTCAGTTGCTTCCAGTTTCAGAGTGTTAGGACCTCTTCCATGAGGGAAGACGGACCGACCCCAAAAGAAGAAAAAAAGATTCGACTAGTCAAACATAATAACTATTCAGACTAATAATTGAGCAAGAAAGATGAGCATAAAGATGATTAATCATCTAAGGTATGAGAGAACACACATACACACACAGACTCACAAAAGGTTGCAAAAATATTTTGAAGTGTATTGACACTCCTTCAAACTTAATGTTTTGTAATATATGATATGCTTTAAACATTTTTATTTTCATTTTTTTATGAGAAAATATTACAATTACGCAAAAGCAAAGAATATACAAGGGGGATAGGGGTGGAAAGGTTCACAACAAACTAGTTAATCAAACAGCATGCAAGCAAAATGTGGGCTACAATAAAGCAGAGAGGGATTAAAGCAAAGCTACGAAACTGCATTGAACAAAAAGACACTTCAATTTAAGTACGACTATCAAGTTCAAATTAGCAGTATAACTGAGGCAAAGAAAGTTAAGAGTTTGGATCATGAAAATGCATATGTAACCATATGCATTCTACATGCATCAGTAACAATCCATAACATCCAATCATACATCGGTGGCCATCACTGTAATACCAATCTCTAAGCCCACACTACCGGTATCCCCCCGGCCACACCGTGCCTCAGACCATCGATGTTACAATCATAACCACTCACCTATATTATTACACATCCACAAAACCACAGCCATAACAATCTGGGTAAAACATGCCACATGTGCAATTTATATATAACTTTATAGAAAATACATCCAAAACAGAGTTAGCACAACATTACACATGAACATGCAGAAATAAAAATATAGAAACACTCGCAAAATAAGTCAAACACCCTCTCACCTCAAAACAACTCCCACTTGCCTATATACTAACCCTATTTAAGGCCTTGGAAAAGTCCCCAAGCTTCCCCTACCCATAAGGTTAATTCAGGTAAAAGGTAAGGGAACATAACACACAAGGGGTAGTGCACTAACTAGCAAAAACAGAGGCTGGTCATGCTTAAAAACACCCAACTGGTGGGTCATTTCTGCAAAAAATTCCTGCACTCCCACAGGCTGCTCTGCGAGTTCCCTTGGCTTGGGCTGCTCATGGTCAATGGGTATAGTCCATGGCAACATGGGGAAGGTCTCTCCTTGTCCCTAGGGTCATTATTCAGTCCCTAAAGTGACCAATTACAGTAATAAAATTCTGCCCTATTGTATTTCCCAATTCTCTTCCCAGGGATGGCAGATTCAGGTCTGGGAATCTGTTCCCTAACTTTTTGAGTTCAAACCCAATCTATGGGTGGCTGTAGGAACAATTTGAAGTCTGTACATCACTTTAAATTACATGTACAGCAAGCATACTGCTTCTATATGGGTTCTACAGCTGGGTTTTCATCTCTGGGATGATGAATCCCATGCATGCAGCTCAAACCTAGCTGTACAAGACTGTAGAGACAATTAAAACTCATTATTATACCCCCCACAAGCATGAACAACATGTAATTTATTACCCATACATTCTCTATAATGGAATTTTACCCAAATCCCATGCATGCAGTCCAAGTTTCCCACTTTGGGTGGCTGCATGCTTGGGAATCAAGCTAAATACCTTGCTAATTTAAATCCCGCTACTGTACAATAAATTCAGAGATGATATCGGACTTTAAGATGTGTGTCCAATGGCTGTTATAGTTCAGCAGAATTCTTCCTGCACTGCTGTCCTTTGCTCAGCAACATATGGACAGCAACTGTATCCAGCCCCACTTGCATACCTCTCCCTCTATTTTTCAGAAGCAGAGCACCATAGGGGCAGCAGGAGCATTCGGACAGCAGCCGTGCACTCTCTCACTACTGTACAAATGGATCCATAGCAGAGCAGCCTATTTTCTTATGCCAACTAGGTTTACAACACTGGGCTCAGATGTTTCCAGTTTCTGGGTGTTACAGACCCAACTTGGTCGGGAAGGGAAGACCTCTTTCATGAGGAAAGGCGGACTGACCCCAAAAGAAGAAAAAAAGATTCGACTAGTCGAACATAATAACCATTCAAACTAATAATTGAGCAAGAAAGATGATTAATCATCTAATGTATGAGTGAACACACATACACACACACTCACAAAAGGTTGGAGAAAGATTTTGAAGTGTATTGACCATAGTTGGCAAGGCATCGCCTAGGCGACGACTAGGCGTCCAGGAAGTTTGCCTGGGGCCTAGGCGATAGCCGCCTTGTTGTACTGCATGTCTCCTTGTGTTTTGGCACTTATTTATGCCAAATATCATTCAAGTAAATTTTTTTAATATTTGTTAATATTTGTTATTTCATTTACTTAAGATATTATTCATAAATAAGCAAATACCCTTATTTGAGTCCAATAAAAATAGTTTAAAAATCAAATTCCAAAATGATAAAAAGTCAACCCCCCAGTCCAAGAACAAAAATTGGATTTTGGTTATAGGGACAATTTTCAACTTTTAAATGCTAGGGTTTTTCTCAATTATGAAAATTTTATAAATTCTATCATGTTAAAACATTGCAAAAAATCAAAAGTCCGGTAAAATAATATTTTGTTTTGATATTCATAAAATTATTTTCATTCAGGCGATTTTTAACAGTATTCGCGCACTTAAAAATAAGTTTGACTGAAGCATAACTTTGTCATTACAACTCAGATTTAAGTAATCTTAGACTTGTTAGAAAGTTGGTTTTATGTTATAACTAATACAAAAAGTCCCATGTAAAAATAAAATCATTTGACTCGTCAAACTTATTATAGAATAAGAGCATTTCTCTAAATGTTGATTTTTTATAACTTAATATGACTTAATGTTAATTTTTTATGATTTGATGTGGCTAAATGTTGATTTTTAATGACTTGATATGGCTTAATCTTGATTTTTTATGATACAAGGTATATATAACTTACTAAATAATATTAGAAAATAAGAAAAATAAAAAATAACACTTATTCGTCTTGTTCGCCTTAAGGCGGGTGCCTTCTCGCCTAAGCGCTTAGACAACCCTCCACCACCTTGGTTCGCCTTGGCACCGTGAAAACTATGATTGACACTCCTTCAAACTTATTATTTTGCAATATATGATATGTTTAACCTTTCTATTTTTATTTTTTTATGATTAAATATTACAATTACGCAAAAGCAAAGAATATACAAGGGGAAAATGATATTTGGCTTTTTGAGACGTAGCACGATGTACCCTTCCCCTTCCATGGCCTAATCCTATTCCTCATGTCCTCCCCTTGTCGGTCCTCCTCTTGGCCAGCTTGACCTTCGCTCATCCCTCCACCCTCTTCCTTCTCGGTTACTGTGAGCTCTCCCTCTAAGTTGCCTACTGAACAATACCTACCATTGACTCTCCCCTCCCCTCCCTCATTTCCCCATCCTCCCTCTGCCTCTCAAACTTAATCCTGGGCCTCCGCTGCCTGCCCTCCTCCCCTCCCCTCTAGAATATGCCTTCCTCTTGTCTTTGTCCCTCCTACCTTCATCGATAACAAAAAGTTGGGTTCTCTCCCTCGAGTCTTCTTGAACCAGATATCTCTAAATGGAAGCTTTGTGTTGTTGGTCACTTCATGGGAAGCAGACCTCCATTTGGCATCATCCAAGCCACTCTCTCCAAGCAATAGAGGCTTCTTGGTCATATGCAATCCTTTATGCTTAGCAACGGAAAGGATCTGACTCTTCTCAGCTCTTTTCTTTGGAAAGGATTTGACTCTTCTAAATTCCTTCGCCCATCCAGCTAGAGCACTGTCTGTCTCCCCAAAGCTGAAGAAGGTCTTGGAATCAGGAGCATCAAAGACATGAACGCAGTTGGTATCCTCAAGCTGATCTAGAGAACTGCTTCCTAAAAGAACTGCATCTGGGTCTCCTGAGTCTACTTTTAACTCCTGAAATCCAATTCTATTTAGACGACGGTCCCGGGTTTTGACTCCTCTTGGGTTTGTCGAGGCATTCTCCACTTAAGGCATCTTACTTTAGAGGCTATCTCCTATTCCATTGGGAACGGAGCCTCTACTTCTCTTTGGTTGGATCCTTGGCACCCTTTGGGAGTCCTTCTTCATCTTCTCAATCCCATAACTGTTTACTCCTCGGGGTTAGATAGGCTGGCTCCTGTTTCCTCAGTTCTCCGTAATAATGGATGGGCCACCTCTCCCCTTCTTCTTTCTTTGAACAACATCTGGACCTCTCTCCCTGCTCTCGCCCCAGGCACAGAGAGAGGGAGGACTCCATCCTCTGGAATCCTTCTCCTTCCAAGAAGTTCAGCTCTTCCTCTGCCTGAAACTTTGTTAGGACTAAAGCCCAGCTAGCCCCTTGGTGCAAAGTCCTTTGGTTTAAAGGCCACATCCCCCATCATAGCTTCACTGTTTGGAGGGCTCTCACAAACTGCATCCCTACGCAATCTTTCCTTATCCATCGTCACATTCCTGTTCTCCCTCTTGCTGCCTTTGTTGGAGATGAATTAAGAATGTGGATCATCTCTTCTTCTCATGCACCTTCTCCTTTGCAATCTGGAAGAAAATTCTTTCCCGCTGTTGGGCCACCAGTAGAAGAGTCCTCCCCCTTAGTAGGGAATGGCTCTGGAACGATATGACTTTCCATGGCCCCACCATTTGTGACATTGTAGGGAAGCTAGCCTTTTGTGCCACCATCAACCATATGTGGATGGAGAGGAACCTCCGTAGATGGACATCCAACTCTCGCTCATTTGAAAAGATTTGGACTGCCATCTCTTTCGAGGTCTCCACCAAAATTCCCTCCCTTCCTCCCTGCCCGATCCCCGACTCTCCTAGGAACAGGCACATCATTGGCTCATGGCATCTTCCATCTCCTATCATCCCCATGCCTTCCCCTAGAGGTCTTGTATCCATTAGAGACTTTCTCATTTTGTTTAAGCTTGTTCCCTTAGCTGGCTTTGTGCCTCCTTTCCCCCCTCTTTCCCTTGTATAGTTTCACTCTTTGGTTAATATATATTTATTCATAAAATATATATATATATATATATATACAAGGGGGATAGGGGTGGAAAGGCTGACAAACAACCAATTAATCAAACAGTATTCAAGCAAAATGTGGGCTACAACAAAGTAGAGAGGGATTAAAGCAAAGCTACGAAGACTGCATTGAACAAAAGACACTTCAATTTAAGTACGATTATTTAGCAGCATAACTAAGGCAAAGAAAGTTAAGAGTTTGGATCATAAAAATGCATATGTGAATAACGAACAAATTAAAAAGAACACTAAACAACAAATTTTTTGGACCACTAGCCAGCCACAAACAACCTATATTTCAAATACTAACCTGGAAAATAAGAAATATTGCATATCTCGAAGTACATGCTCTACAAAATCTTATGATAATAAGAAGAAAGGTCTTACTGAATATTAGGATATCATTCCCATAATCCCATGAAGAGATAACAGCAAAATCATAAATCCTTCAGCTCCATCACTAAATCAGGAAACCATAAGCCATTTGCAGCCATTAGTTTCTCTCAAAATATACCTGCTGATCAGAACCCAAAAAACAAAAAACAAAAAAAAGGGGCAACGTAAGGGTAAAGGGTCTTACCCTCAATGTATACCCGCTTACCGGTCTAAGTGAGGCAATTAAGAATTTTTCATATATATATATATATATATATAAGTATAATGTCAAACCCAACCTAATAGCCAAGTAGCCATTTAACGATATAACCCAATAACCCATCTTATCAATTATCAAAGCTTATAGCCAGTGGCCCATGTCCCACACAAATATCTTACCATTATAGTTACAGGATAAAGCAAAATAATGACACTTTACCCAACTTAATCCCCTTCCAGGTAATTAGAATATTACATCTTTATTTTACACTATTGGGTACATCTTTATCTTACATAATTGCCCTTCCAGGTGAATCAATCGCTTGGATTCATGAAATTCATTGGATATGCGAGTACAATAAAGTTGAGGCTTTCTTGAATGCATTTTCTTGTCATTCATTTTCAACTTTCAAAGGAGGAGGAGCAAAAGTGATGTCACCATTGCAGTTGTGCAGAAAAAAATAACATGGGAAGATAAAAAACAATTAGACCAAGAAGAAAAAAGAATTATCAAATTAAAGTAAGCAAGTAAATGAGTAATAGCATCTCAACCTTGTAATCTAGCATGTGTGCTAGATATGCTCCTTCAAACGCTGTTGAACTATTCACGAAACTCATTGGATATGCGAGTACGATAAAGTTGAGGCTTGTTTGAATGCATTTCCTTGTCATTCATTTTCAACTCTCAAAGGAGGAGGAGAATAAGTGATGTCACCATTACAGTTGTGCAAAAAACAATAACATGTGGCAGATAAAAAACAATCAGACCAAGAAAAAAAATAATTATCAAATTACAGTAAGCAAGTAAAAGAGTAATAGCATCTCAACCTTGTAATCGAGCATGTCTACTAGATATGCTCTTTCAAATGCTAGTGAACTATTTGAAAATGGAGTTCATGAGGTGCAACAATTTACAACTGTTTAAGCTGCACTCAGCAATCCAAAAGGTATGCAAGAGTTAGGCTCCAATTCTCGTTCTATAAAAATAATGGTGTGCAATGCATAAACGACATTCTGAAAGTGGAACCCAAGATGAAAGCAGCCTGCCACTTTTAGAACAATGATATATATCCATATCAGTGCAAAGAATCCAAAACACAACTCTCAAAATTTCAAGACCAGATCACCATGTCCTTTTAGGGAACAATATCAATAGAACAATGACAAATAGAACAACGAAGCTTCTTGGATAGAACATTTCAGATGGAACCAAACACGAAATATTCATGAAATTTATGAGGTAATCCACTGAACACACTTGGATGAATTCAATTTTCTTTCCATAAATTTATTTATTTAATGAAACAAAATTCAGATGGTGGCAATTGTTAACAAATTGATAAATAGAGCCACTAGAAACCAAAAATCAGTATTGAAGACTCATACCATGTCATGAGTTTCCACGCCACCAAGACCCATCATATCAAAAAAAAATATGTTCCCTATTCAAAACAAGTTGTGACATTCGGCGAACCTGTAATTCATAAATTCAGGAAATAGCGAAAGCACATATTTCTCACTGGGATTCCTCTATAGCTTCTATCCCACCTTCAAAAGATCAAAAGAACAATAAGTAAAGGTGAAGTAAACTAGATTACATACACAAAACCATGATGCCATCAAGAATCTCCAAACGCAAAGAACAGGAACATGAAATAGGGTGTCGAAACCAAGCCCAAACAAGTAAAACTAAACTGAAAATAGCCCAGACCAAACCGAACCGAAGTCTTGTTGGACTGGTTATGGTTTGGGATGTTATGACCCCAAAGCTAAACTGAACCAAACCAATAACCTGCTCAAACCTAGACCAAAACCAAAATAAAACTGATAAGAATTAGAAATCAGTCCAAAACTCATTAAAAACCAGGTTTTTATATAATTTTGTATGGAAAACCGAAGCCTAACTCGAATAAAACTGAAACCAAGCCAGTTACAAATTGATACAAGAAACCAAAGCCAAACCGAACTGATACCAAAACCAAAGCAAAATCTAACTTTCCTTATTTGTTTGGTTTCGGTGCTAAGACCAAAACTAAACCAAACTGATTGACACCCCTAACATGAACAGTGGTGTAGCATGACATTAAGGATTTTAAAGACTAAAATCCCCTAGGAAAAGTTTTCATTTTATATAAGTTAACCTGAACAATGAAAAGATACATGAAATTTAATAAGAATGTGCAAAAAATAATTCTCATTTTTTTTTTGGTGGGGTGTGATATTACACTTTAACATTGTTTTTACTCCACATATAAGATTCAAGACTGAATGATATAGAAATCACCAATAGTTAAGAAGACATGAACTTTCTTTGAGGATTTGATCATGAAGCACGAGATGGAGTGAAAATTTGGTATCTTCTATCTAGAACAAGTCTTCAGTAGGTTCTGGCTGTCCAGACTTGAACCTACCATCCATATTGCCTCCTTAAACAAATATTGTTGTGAAAAGAACAGACATGTTTATCCAGTTGCTCTAAGACATGGATTACACTCTAAAATTTTATTAAAACAAACCTTTTGTTATCATCCTTCTCCTTCTATGGTCCCTGTTAGGCCACAACAACAGCAGCAGCAGCAGCAAATTAAACTGCTACAAGACATCCATCTGATCTTTAAATTATAATAAGGTAAAAGAAAAAAAATATTATTTGCAGATACCAGATGCAGAGGCCCGAGAGAGACTCGAAGAGACGGAGGGAAGATATGATAGAGGAAATAGAGGTATGATCGGCCTTGGAAAAAATCATAAGGACTTACACTTAGGAATAGGGGAGATATGAGATAAGGTGCTGGTTAGTGGAGGATTAAATGAAGCGAGAGAGGAATTTAAAATGCAAGGGAGAAAAGGAGAGGGGAGAGAGGGCAACCTTGATGAATGCCAACCGAAGCAGGGAAGTAGCCAGCGGGGCTGCTATTGACTAAGATAGAGAAGGAGGGGGGAGGAGATACAAGAGTAAATCTAATGGACAAAGGAAGGAGGGAAGGACATCTAGAGCAAAACTTTGGAAATGAAATCCCAACGGACAGAATCAAAAGCTTTATTGTCACACCCCAATTCCAGTAGACCCAACTTACCATTAGGAATTCCGACGGTGTGAGTAAGACACGTACCTGTCTTACAAACCTACCAGAATCTCTGATAGCAGTACCTTAACATTTTCACAATCTCACATCACAAACCAACATAAGCAGCGGAATCAGAGTGTAGTAGCATAATCATAAATAAAATGGGAAAACATCTAATGATAATATAATAGTAATAACCGAGTTATTCTGTTACATTTATCCATGACATGTAATATAATCTCAAAATATATAATCGATAGTTATACCCAAAAGTATCAAGTATGATGTACAATCTCACGGTGTGCCTTAAGCACAGTGGTCGTAAGCATAGTCCTGATCGTGCTCTCCGCTTCTAACATCCACAGTCACTCACACCATACTCTGACCCAGAAGATACTGGGACACCCACCATTGGCACCATGGTATCTGCATTATAATCTAAAAAGGGGTGCATACGTGGGGTGAGCTTTCAAACTTGCTCAGTGAGGGGAGGGGTCAAGCACATCCAAGCAAGACAATAGCAGTAAAAATTTATGATGCATGATTGCAGAATTTAAACACATAGTCCATGATGCTCGTGATGCAGTTCATTTATTTATTATCCACCTAACATTACAAACTAAGTCTGGTAAATGCTACTACGGCACATTAAGCTGTATCCTTCGTCTTGGAACCGCCATCGACTACGTAAGGATACAAACCCTAGCCATGAATAGAAACATACTAGTCCATGTATGTGTCCATGGGTCACCCAGCAAACCCCTGATAATCCCCTCCTGGAAATCACGACACCGATACATCATCGACCACGCTGGACAGGTTCCCTCCTCTTGCAACAATAGCATCGTACCACGGGTGTGGCATTCTGGATAGGCACATCGAACATACCACAATGGGTTATCTAACACCTCAACCCCTGTTGGCAAGGGTTCTTAGCATAGGGAGTGATACCTAACCACATATATGCTACATGCCTTCATAGTGATACAGTTAGTATGAATTACACGATACTAGTAAGACCTCGGCCCTAAAGTGTAATCCATCTCCAAGTACAGTCCTGGGTACACGATACTAGAGAGACACAAAGTGAAACCCGAGACCATTTACCTAATCTAGCATACATATCACAATTGAGTGTGGACTACGTGACACCGGTACTAATCATCGACCACGAAGCGCATCCATTTCCAAATGCAGTCCTGGGGTACATGATACCAGCGAGACCTTGGCCACAAAGTGTAACCCACGACTACAACTAACTCTAATGCACATAATCAATGCATGGATGTAACATACCTACGAAAATCACGGCACCAATACCACCTCGGCCATGTCGGATTCCTTCACGCACACACAACCAAACACATGGCGATCACGGTATCAGTACCACCTCGGCCACACCGGATCCTGTCATACATCTTCATACAATTCATATCATAATCATAAATGATAAATGTAACATATCATTATCACAGTTGAATAATTACAATTAAATATATAATTCTAAACATGTGAGCAATTTAATAATAATAAACATTCCAAAAATAAACATAGTCCTTCCCTCACTTGGTTTATGATCAGGTGTGTTCAGGTTCAAGTACGGCCACCAATCGATCAAATCAATTCCTGCTTTGGGGCACGTGTGCATCACTATCCTAGACATAAAGGGAATAATACATCAGTACGCGTCGGGAACATCGGGAGGGACCCACACACGTCACCCCCAAAGGGTACAGACACTGTCCCCAAGTGGCAGTACTGTCACCAAAAACACCCACCGAAAATAGGGCATTTCCACTAGAAATATCAGTCATGTTTCTAGTGGAGAAGACAGAGAGCACTTAAGGCTCATTTGTCCAACAAAAACAACCCACTGGAAATAGCTACAGTGTTTCCTGTGCCATATTTTTTGTGGTAATATAGAAAGGTCCAACTCGAATTGGGGCTTTTCGACTTGGGCCCGATCGCCAGGATTTGTTCCGTGGAGTTTGTAGGGGATGTTCCTAGCATCATTCAAAGCCAAGAAAATCCTAATTCCACTTATCCATTTGGGAGATACATTGATCGAATGATCAAAACCCTAGTTGGTCTTTTGGCAATACTTGTTGCCGAAGCTCATCGGGCTTGGTTCGAGCTTGGTAACAACACCGAGAGGGTAAAACATGCATTCTATGACCTTAGCATGGTTTGTACACTCCACCCATACCTAGCTTTTTCTAGGTCAAAATGAAGAGAGAAAATGGTGGAAGTGAGTGTACTTACCTCTGGCAGTGATTCCAGTAACTTGGCGGTAGCCGGCACCAAGGTAAGCCTTCAACCTTCTTTTTCTTCCTTTTATTCTTCCTTCCTCTCCTCTTTCTCTCATCTCATACATTGAGCACAAGGGAAATGAGGATCATTTCCTCATTTCCCAACTTATAACTTAAGTGGAACTTAGGGTCTGTTTGGGTTGGACCTCTTTTAGACCAATCGGGTTAAAATAAATTTCAGGGTACGAGGACCTGACCATTTAGGTCCGTAAAGTGCTTACATCATGAGGAAGGTGTGGAGGATGATTTGGGATTATCCAAAAACATTTATGATGCGAGTGGCGGGAACCATAGGCATTAGAACCCCGATAGTAGCCTGTCAACCCATCGAAAATAGTCACCAGATCCAGGCCTAGGTTGCTTCCAGTGGCTTATTTCTGGTAGCCAAGATAGCTTTGCTATCCCATGGATGGTCTCGCACGAGTAGTTTCCCTCGGACATGCTCAAGCTCATTCGATAATTTTTTATGCGTGCCAAAATTCAAGTGTGGGGAGTCGGGTCACTTACTATCTGGAATCGGAAGGTATGAATCCCCTCCAGTTAGATAGGCAAGCAATGCACGAACATGTGGGGTCATCTCTACCCCCTTGATAATGCACAGCTGCAAGCCAAAACCCGATCGTACTTTCGATCCGAGGCTTGTCACAACAATTCAAATTAGACCGAATTAGGGCACGGGTGTAACATTTATATTTGTCAATCTTGAGGAGAGTAGTAAAGGAGTGGGATTTGCAATCAAATCCTTTGATAACTTTATAACAGAGGGCAATATTATCCATAATACTTCTCTCAACAATAAAGGTAGATTGGTTTGGGCTGACCAGGGAATCTATGACAAGTTGAATCCGGTTAGCAAAGATTTTGGCAATTAATTTATACAGGAGGTTGCAAAGGGAAATTGGCCCGATGTCCATCATAGAGACCACTCCATATTTTTTTGGGATAAGAAATAGGAAGGTGTGGTTAACGTATTTGATTTGGGAAGGGGAGAGGAAGAAACTCTAAATGGCATGGATAAGATCGTTTATGATGATATGTCAATAGGAGGAGAAAAATCCAATTCTAAAACCATCAGGCCTAGGGGCCTTGTTGGATTTATAGGAGAGGACATCCACGTGGATCTCATCATCGAAGGGAATGGTAGTGAAAGAGGGGAGGAGGTGGGAAAGAATGAATTTGTTAATGAGGTTGGGGGGGGGGGGGGTGGAAGAGGTTTGAGAAGTAGGAAGCAGCTTCCAATTTGATGTCCTCCGGCTAGAGGACGGGAGTCTCATTGGAGGAAATAAGCTTGGAGGTGGAGTTGAGATTGGTACGGGCTTTGAGGGATTTGTGAAAGAAGGTAGAATTGGAGTCACCTAGCTTGAGCCACTTGATTTTGTGAAAAGACTACCTTAATATGATTAAAAAAGCTTAAGTGCACAAGAATGAACCATTGTCTAAAGAACTCTTTCTACAAGCCCATAGAAATATGAAATGGTAAAATATGATGAACAAATATACACAAGGCAATCTGAAGACTCATCAAAAGGGAAAAGACATACTTCATAACTTCTATGGTTTTCCTTTGTTGACATCATAAACTTACTACAATATGCTAGTTTTACATGGAGGAACATTCTTTAGAAAATGAGTCATCTTTTTTATTTACATTGTGAAGGGAAATAAAAATTAGAACTCAGGATCAAACATGTCAATATTGTATAATTGAGAACCATTTTCCCATTCTCTTATCCACCACCCCCGCCCCCCAAAAAAAAGTGAAGGGCACATTGGGTAATCTTCTTTCATAAATGAAACAAGCTTTCGTCTACATTGCGAGGAAAAAGAATTTTGAACTTATAATTATCGGTAATTACCAAACATTTGCAAATTCAATAACGAGCTTATATTAAGAATAAGAAATATCCCTCAATCAATCCCTTTGCCTCATTCTTCAAAAACTAAAAAATTGTTTCCGAGTTTCAATTTGTTCATTTGGAATTTCCATATATGTTCATTTGAAGTCCCCAAGATCTCAAAACTACTCTCAAGGCCTAGTAAATAATCATAGTTTAATTACCTCTATGTTAAGATGAAAAACCCAACCATCTAAGAACCGTACAATGCGTATGTAGAGTCATCAAGGTATCCAAAGGAAAAGGCTATTGGAACAAAACATCAAATACTTTAAGATTTCTTGCCACAATAACGCCAAGTATGATGGTACGTAGCTCAATTAAAGGGGTTCCATTTCTCCATAAAGTGGATTCAATATGCAAAAAACACATAGATTGTGGCTAACAAAGAACACCCCTCAAAGAAAAAAGAAAAAAAAAAAAAAAAAAAAAACAACCTTTTTTTTTTTTTGCTAAAATATGCTTTTATTAGTAGAAAAAAAGGAAATACATCAAAAGCAAAAGAAAAAAAAAATGGAACACAGCCTAGACCGCTAGAAAAACTTGCAATCTCCACCTTCGACATGGCCATCAGCAGAGAAAGCAAGAAGCATCCTAGCAGAATCTTAATCTATGCCTGTCCATTGCATCATTTTCTATCTCCAGCATGATGTGCCTCGGGAAGGTCACAGAGGTTTTTGTGATCCCAGTTTTTGAAGCCTTCTTTTCCAGATAATCCGCCACAGCATTAGCCTCGCGAAAACAATGTGAAATTTTCCATGAGATAGAGTTCAGGAATGGGAGAATAGGCACCCATCGTTGGAGCACAAACCACTAAGAAGATGCTAAATGAGTTGCATACCTAACCATCATTATTACGAACAATGCCACCAGCGCCTGCCCTCCCTGAATTCCCCAGAGAGCTCCCATCGACGTTGATTTTAATCCAGTTCGGAGTAGGTTTACACCAATGCACTTTTACCCCAATTTCCTACAGCATAAAATGTCACTGATGCTCTTTGCTTCACCCTTCGATCTGCCCAAGCAAAGGCCAAGCTCTTGGCAAATAGATTCAGACAACCTTTCCACCAAGGAAGAAAATATTAAAATTCATTCTAGCATAAAAATCAACAAAGAATGCAGACAAGCAGAAAGTAATAAGATAAAAAATATTGTGTATAGCATATATTAAGTAATTCTAACATACCTCTTGAAAGGAATAGAAAAGAATACTATCACGGCTATCACCAAGTGCAATTCTTGTAAATTGGATTGTTAAACTTGTTAATTAAGGTTGTGGTGGCTGAGATAGAGCAGTGGATGGCACTGAAGAAATTCCCTACAACATAATTAGAATTAAAAGGCAGTGCAGGTTTAAAAGGATATGAGAAGCACACAAATCATAATTCCACCTTTTTCTTCCCTAACCTGTCCTTTGAATAATGTGGTAAGGTCTTCCCCCAACACCAACAACAACAATGTCAGCATCCAGTACCCTCCCAACCTTCACCTAAACAAAGATGCAATTTGACCATAAGAGACACTTTTCGACAAATGTAGATTACATTTATTGTCACATTTGACTAAGAACTCACCTCCCCATTTGCATTTAGATAAAACCCAACTAAAACTATTCCCTTAATAATTTTGACACCTTTCTTGGCATAATAACCCTCATAACTGCAATGAAGAGCCATTTTATGGATCCCAAAAAAGCATGCAGAAGTATTCTGCTTTCAGCTTCGATAATTTTATAATTTCCATATTAGTCTCAATCTAAATCAATGAATACTAGGATTCCATAAGAGAAGTTAAAATGGCTATCTTACTGCACCATGGTTCAAGATACACTATAGTAACATCAAAATTGTTAATCTTCATTATAGCACTAAGCTCTAGACCAATGTATCCCCCTCTAACAATCTCAGCCTTTCCATCCTTCTTTGCCATAATTGCTTCTATAAGCTTGTCAGCGTCATCAATTTCTCACACATAGAAGATGTTCTTGGCATCAATTCCTAGAAAAAAAAAGTCAGACAACCTAAAGACCTACAAAAGAGAATGCATAAAAAAAATTGCATAGAGGGAGACGGAATCAAATTAAACAGAAAAATCAAGCCTAGTTGCTAGTAAGAACTCTATTTCTTTTCATAAAATATACGGCTTGAAAAATAAATAGAGGATATACAATCACGATTTATCATATAATTAGTACATACTATAGAGCCAGTGGCAATTATCAAAATTTCATACTTATAGGTTTCTCCAGGTGCACTAGTAAGAGTCTTGGAAGCTGTAACTACTTTCACTGTTTCAGTGCCAAGGAACAACTCTACGCCTGCTACAAGTGGTAATAACAGATAAGAACAAATTATAAAACAGTACTACCAAAAATCTTTCAAATATTCATGTGAATAATCATATATCATCCTAGAGCTAACATATAACATTTCAAAAAATATGAATCATCACCATTCTCAATGTACAAAAAAGCAACTACAGGAAATCAAGTCTCCAACTTATTATAAGGGAATATTTGTTTTCCAGGCACACTCACTAATTAGCAAAACACTACATCCATCTGCCCTGTAATTCTCATAGAGAAATTCATGCTAACAAAAAATAATTAACAGATTTCACATCATTTTTACAAAGATAGCACCAGTAAGGGATTTCCACCACTTATTCCTCAAACAATCAATATTCTATAGTGACTAGCTTATCCCAAATCATTCTGCATTAACTATGAAATAAAATTAGAAAAAAGATACCTTATTGGGAATAAGAATGAAAAGGGGAAAGCATATAACATAATTATAAGGATTCAAAATGTCTTATTTTGGTTTAGAGTGTTCCTAGCTACCACTTTATTGGCAACAGACTAAAGAAAAGGAGCCTAGAAAGTTTCCGGAAACCACAAGGTATTTTTATGGGACTACGGTCACTAAATAGCTAGTAACACCCAGCACAACAATAGGACTATGATACCCTATCTCAAAACATAGATGTATGCCTCAGGTGCTAGGTCATTAGTTGTACTGAGGGTAGTTGGGCTTCTTACTTGGCTAGTGAAGTGTACACAAATGGCAAGGTTACCCTACTGTGTCTTTGTATATGAAGCTAAGTGATTGAAGTAAGTGGGCCTACTTTGGGTTCCCAAGGTTATGAACCTACCTGACTTAAGGACCCGGGGTAAATGACTGTTAGGTGGGCATAATTGAGGCCATCGGCAAGTCACTTAGCTGACCTCCAGCCAGCCAGTGCCACCTGCTAGTGGTGCTATCTGCAGCCAAATGGCATTAATTCTCAATGGATCCCACATCCTAACGGGCGTGCCTCAGCCATTTACCTAGGCTGATAGAGCATCAAATCCTGTTCATGTGGCACCCGATATGCAAAAGATCAGGTGGATCCACATGGCAGCATTAAAGATGAATGTAATTTAAGGATTTTGGACCTTACTTCCAAACAGGCCTTATTGGGAGAATAATAGCCATTACAAATACCAATCCATACTCCCGTTTGTTCATGTCATCCTCCCATTTACTGAAATTGTTGGGGAGAGGAGAGGAAAAGAAAGGAGAAGAAGGAGACGAAGAAGAGAAGAATAAGGAGAAGGAGAAGGAGAAAAGGCTGGTTCTTGGAGCTGCTTGGGCTGCATGGAGGCTGCAAGCTGCTGTTATCCTCCTGTTGCTGTTCTCCTGCTACTGTAGCTAAGGTGGTGTTTATGTTGTAGTTTAGATGATGGTGAAAGCAAAGGAGCTAATGTGCATGGCTGCTGTCCAAGCTTGAAGCAAGCAAGCTGAGAAGTGCAAGAGCTTTCCAAGCTGAAATTCTGCGACAAATGTTGTGTTACTGCTGTCCAAATTTGGTTTCAGCTGAGTTACTACTGCACCTGCTGTTGTGCTACTGCTGTACTTGTCCAGAGAGGTAAATTTCATCTCTATAAATTGTTGTACAGTAGGTTGTATTCATATAAAATAGAAGTTCAATCCATTTCCAAAGCATGCAGCCACCCAGAATTGGGAACCTTGGACTGCATGCAAGGGAATTGAAATGAATTCAGTTACAGGGACTTAATATGTGTATGTATGCATGCTGCCCCTGTGGTACTTTGGTGGAATTTAGTTTTCTACTAGTCTCTGCAGTCTCTCACAGCTGATTTTGGCTAGGATGTGTGGGATTGCTATCCTAGATATGGAAAATCCAGCTGTAGAGGGAAAATTGGTCATTTGTGTTTGCTGTCCATCAAATAAACTTATGTACTGTCTCTACAGTCACCAAAAACTAGGTTTCAGAATTTGCATGTAGTGGATTTCCATCCTAGAGCTGAAAACCCAGGTACAGAGATGAAGCTTATGCAATAAGCTGGCTGAATTTTTAAATTGGGATAAGAAAACCATAGGCCCTTTGCAGCCGTTAGTTTTTCTCAGAATATACTTGCTGATCAGTTAGACCTAAAAGACATATACCACTGGAAACACTAACCGAAAAAAAAGGGGGGGGGGGGGGAAGCATAAGAGCGTAAGGGTAAGGGGTCTTACTCTCAATGTATACCCTTATACCTGTTAAGTGAGGCAATTAAGAAATTTTCGTGTATTAGTATAAAGTCAAATACAAACACAAACATATTCCAAAGCCCAGCCTAATAGCCCAGTGGCCATTTAACGATAACCCCAATAACCCATCTTATCAATTATCAAAGCTTATAGCCAGTGGCCCATTTCCCACACAAATATCTTACCATTATAGTTACAGGTTGAAGTAAAATAAAGACACTTTACCAACCTCAATACCCTTCCGGGTAATTAGAATATTTACATTTTTACCCTACGGGTAACACTAGAGGCCCTACGTCCCGTGGAAAGGAAGAGTATAACCATTTCCCTACCAGTAGCCCCCGTTGGAGTTGTAATACTTATGTTATAGCTACAGGTTTAAGTTGTTACACCCAAACCCTAAAACTTCCTATTTAATGTTCAGGTGCGATGCCGGAGGACACCAGTACCAGTGAGCACTGGGTTGCATCCGTCTGTTGCCGAGGAAGGAAGGGCAACCCCACTTGCACCTGCTACCCATGCTTAAGTAATTGGAAGGGATTCCAGACCCGAAGGGAAAGTTCAGTTGAACCTCACACACATTAGAAACCCTGGAGAAGGCCCCACTCAACCAGAGGAGAAATCGCCATACAAAGTGACCAGTTTAGCCTTCACCGGCTGATGGTCACCGATGGATGGAGCATCCACCGGTGAACACCCTCCTGTGAGAATACTGGCCAAAAATGGGTTAATTTGCCATGGGACCCGGATCTACGCACCCGTGCACATCAAACCACCCCCAATAGTTGGTACAACCTATTGGGGAATAGATTAACGTATCCGGACACCCTAAGGTGGGCCCGTTAGTGCCGAATAACGGAATAACCTGGTATTGGGTAAAAACCCATTAATTCCCCAAACAGCCCTTAGTGGGACTTAAGTGGCTATAAATAGGGCTCTTACCATACATTTCTTCTCCTACCAAAATAGAAAGAAGGAAAGGGAGAAAGAAGAAGAAGAAGAAGAAGAAGGAGAAGGAGAGGAAGGAAGGAGGAAGGCTAGGGCTCCATTCTTGAGGTAAGCCCATATGCTCATCTCTCCACACACACACATAAATCTCTATCTATCTCTCCCTCTCCTTCCCATTACACTCTTTATTGGGAGTAATGGAGACCCAACCAAATTCCACCTACCCAACCATAAATACTACATAATGGGAGAGGGAAATTAGAGTAAGAGACCTACATTGGCAAGGTTATTCACTTAACCTTGGGTCTAAGGACAAATCCTTATGAAATCCCTACCCAAAACCTTAGGATTTGGGAATTTGAACAAATCCTCTATGACCTAACACCCTAACCTAATCCTAAGTTGGGGAAAATGAAATTAAACCTAGGTATGGTGTGTTAGAGTGATCTCATGAGCCATTAATGACCATTCCATGAGATCAAGCTAAGTCTTCCCCAACGTATCCTAACCTAGACTTGTGTATTGAGGAAATTGGGTGTATCTTAAAACCCTATGTTGATCCACTCACTAATTTCACTAAACTAAAGCTAAGTGAAGTGTGTGAGGATACCCTACATGAAAAACCAACCCTAAAATCACAAAATCCAATTTGTAAACTATATAAAAGAAGGAGAAAGGGGAATGGAGTTGGGAAATGACACCCCACTGAAAAATACGTATTTCCACCACCATACACAGGGGCCACAGGGCCAATAGGGCTGATCTGGGCAAGAAAACCCCAGTTTTACCTTCACCGGCGGATGGTCACCGGCCAGCCGGTGAAGGTAGGAACCATCCACCGGTGAAAATATTGCAGGATGTGCATTCCATTCGGATTCATCCACCGGTGAACTCACCGACAGATGACCATCCACCGGTGAACTCACCGACGGATGACCATCCACCGGTGAACTCACCGACGGATGACCATCCACCGGTGAGAATCCACCAGTGAACCATTTTAAAGTTAATTTTTAATCCTTTTAATTAGGGCACAAGTCTTAGTGTCCCACTCCTCTATGAATAACTGAATAACCTAAGAACACTATATATCCTAGGAGTGAAACCGAGAAGTGATGGGGACATGCAACACGAAACCATCAACTATCTACCGCCATCTAGAAAATGAGGTGAGGAGATTTTGTTTGTTTTTATGGAATGCTTGCATCATAATGCATATATGTGAATGAATTTTATCATTTTGCATATTATATGGTGTTGATGTGGCATGAGAATGTGGATTATGATTGTGCATGTGTGAGTGTGTGTGTGTGACTGGGGTGCAGGGTGGCCAATGGTTGGTGCCGGCGGCACTGCATGGTCAGGGTGCATGTGTGCGTGTGGGTGTGTGACTGGGGTGCAGGGTGGCCAACGGTTGGTGTCGGTGGCACTGCATGCTCAAGGTGCATGTGTGCATGTGGGTGTGTGACTGGGGTGCTGGGTGGCCAACGGTTGGTGCCGGTGGTACCGCATGTCAGGGTGTGTGTGTGTGTCTGTGCATGTGACTAGGGTGCAGGGTGGCCAACGGTTGGTGCCGACGGCACTGCATGCTCAGGGTGAGTGTGTGTGTGACTAGGGTGCAGGGTGGCCAATGGTTGGTGCCGGCGGCACTGCATGCTCAAGGTTTGTGTGAGTGGGTGAGTGTGATTGAATTGTGTTGTGGCATATTAGAATGCATTGGGCTAGGATAACCACCCTGGTGCTACAACCCTTGCCAATAGGGGTTTACGTACTGGCTAATCCTCTCGTCCGACGGTCTGTGTTTGGGGACGATTTCTGGTGACTGAGGTGCGAAGATGCCAGCATCGTGACAGAACCTCACGTGATGTTTGATTGGGTGACGGGTATACCCTACATGCGATGTTGGATTCGATGTAGTGGTATCATGGGAGTGTTATTAATAGGGCTTTACCGGGTAACGATGTGGTTCCAGAACCGGCACGCTTTTGACTCGTAACTAACTAGTATCCCTAGGGACTGATAATGTACATTCATAACTGGGGATAACACCTACGTTGCAGTAGCACTTACACCCCCTTTGGACTTAGAAATTGTTGCTTAGGATTTCTTGATAATAAATGGATCATGTCATTGCACTCACATAATTGCATTCATATTGATGTGGTCGGGCATGAATATTCATACTATTGCATTTTCTTGGATTGTCATGATTGCTTATGTGTGTTACCCTCACTGGACTTTGTGGAAGCTCACCCCCTGTTGTTGCCCCTTTTTAGATGTTGATTCAAGAAATCCTTTGGAAACTGTAATCGAGGTCCCGGATCCCTACGGAGGTGACCTCTGGGATGAGGAGCTGGTTGTGCACGAGGATGGATGCGTGTGCGATGATTGTGCATTTGGAGCACTCTGAGGATGGGAGTATCATCTTCTATTTTTTATTCTTCTTGTACTTAACAGATGTAGCCCTATGGGGGCATAACTGTAATTATGATTAAGATGTGAAAACATTCTTTTGTGTAAATATGGTAAATATCAATAGAAATCACCAGTTGATATATATTTTGTTTATATTATAAGTATGTGATTTTAGAATTCATTTCATAATCTTATGAACTTAAAGTACTACATCGTGGATCCTAGATGGATGGTGGACACGTGTGCATGTCCATGTCGCCAGCCTTCAGGTGAGTGGAGGCGGGGTGTGACAACGAGTGGTATCAAAGCGCGATACTCTACTTTAAGTTATAAATTTATGAAATGTTAGGACTACTGGTGATTACTGGTGATTAGGTTATAAATAAAAGCTTAAAGATAAGTACATAAATCATAGTTCACACATAGGAGACATGTTGAAGATAGAAGCCGATAACACTGATAATTTCATTAATAACAAATTCAGCTTACAACTTTAAGAGAGGAGAATACAAGACTTAACTAGGAGCAAATTACATAGACGATAACTACCTACTGAATAACTCTCAAGTTAATAACACTAATGGCACAAATAAAACATAATAGGATCACAATCCTAAGAACAAGATTGAAAGATAGGAGGACCTAGGAAAAACTACTGCTGGGGTGGATCACTGGGTGGTACCAAAGAAACAGGAGTAGTATCTGCTATCCCAAAGTAAGTGTCCCACCTACGGGTCCATACCTCCAGATGACTGACCCTATCATCAATGCTGTCCAGACGGGTATTCAGACCCCGAAAACCTGTTTCCATAGCCTACATCACCCGATCCCAACCTATTGCATCACTTGGTGCGGTCGAAGAAGAAGTGCCACCAGCATATTGAGATGAAGTGTAAGGAGGAGGTGGGGTAGTTACCCTACGGCCTTGACGCAATGGAGGTCCATCATCTTCACTATCCTCCCCATCTTCCTCGCTCTCCTCGGCCTCCTCGTCGTTTTCCATATCCAAATCCTGGTTACCTCCTATAGGGGCCATTACCGGCACCCCCTCAACATCACTACCATCATTAGGGTCAACCTTCATCTTCACTAAGGAGTGTAAATCGAAAGGATACCTCTTGGCTCCATCTGTAGGCTCGTCAGCATAGGGGACCCTAACGTGTACAAAATACTAATAAGGAGAATTTCGTAAAGTAAATTTCCATCATTTGGGTACTTGGCCCGGTATGCCATATGCCGCATCAATAGGTATGGGAGGTTGATCTGGAGACCCACATACAACACAGGGTAACATAGGCCTGGAGAAGAGAAACTTCATTGAAATGACCTCCAGCTGGTAATATGTTTAACTGAACTACCCTACAAAGCACCTTGGGCGTGGTCCTGAAGCGACTGAACCTAGCCCATCCACTAGTGGTTCCAGTCAACTGCCGACACATCTCATCTAAACTATCTTGGGGAAGGAAGGCTCCCCTTCTAGTCTTGGAAGCACAATATACACTCTTCTCGGCACTTGAAATCCCAGTAATAGCACCAAACTTGGCTGTGGTGAAGGAGAGGTCTACTCCAATAACTCGGCTCATGAGACGATAATCATTCTCCCCTACTTCCTCGCCCCTCAGATTGTAAAAGAACATTTAGACCAAGCGAGTATAACATCTGTCCCCCGGGTCTAACAGCGGTGACCAACCCAGTGCCTGGAACTGCCTCGTTATACCAAAGGAAGGCATCTGACCATGCAATATTGCCTTCTCGGAATCCACAAGTTTACTTCCAAACAACCCCCATTTCTGCACACTCTCCGCAGAGCTAAACCAAAATCTTTCAAAGTTAGGTTTTGGAGGAGCTGGAATCTCCCTCGCAGCATTTCGACTACGTGTGTCTCTTCCAGAATTCATGACCTGCATACAAACAAAACAAATATACATATCCAACTTAGTGTATACAAAAGGAAAGGCACATTTGGAAAGAATGCAAGAAATTTCACATAAATCACTAGTTAGGGTTTCACAGAGAAGAAAATTTGGGGAAAATGGAAAATCTAGCAAAAATGGGAGGAAAACCTTACCTCTTGTGCAAAATGTGGCATGGATTGGTGGCAAAAATAACCGGATGATGTTCTTCCAACCTTGGGAGAGCTCTCCGGTCATTCTTGGCAAGAAAAGGAAGAGGTTATGGTGAAAATGGGAGTTCTCGGCCAGCCCTTTTAAAAGACAGTAAAAGTGTTCACCGGCTGGCCGGTGAAACAATTACCATCCACCGGTGAACACTTTAAGTAATTTTTAGACCTTGCGGATCCATCAGCCGGTGATTTCCGGCGGATGATCATCCACCGGTGAAGGTAAAAAGGTGAGAATTTATTTTCTTTTCTTTATATGTGTGGGTCCATTTTACATATTTTTCTTCCCTGAATGAGTGGATACGGAGGATGTGGGTGTTTGAACCTAGTACATATAAAGACTTGAATATGCATGCTCAGGGCAAGTGTTTTATGTATTGAGAAGAAAATTGTATTCAAACTTCGAGAAGGAGGTGAGTTTGTTTACAAAGGGAGAAAAGTCAAGAAGTCCAAGAAACTAGTGATATCTGCACTTGAAGTGAGAAGATTACTAGAGTAAGGATGTGAGGCCTATTTGGCATCTGTGATTGACACAACTGAGGAGAGTAAGTCGGTAGAGGAAATAGAAGTAGTGAAAGAATTTTCAGACATCTTTCCTGACGACTTACCTGGACTACCCCCGGACCGAGAGACTGAATTCACTATTGATCTGATCCCTAGGGCAACACCTATATCAAAAGCTCCATATAGGATGGCACTTTCAGAACTGAAGGAGTTGAAGGAACAATTACAAGATTTATTGGAGAAAGGGTTCATCCGACCTAGTGTGTCCCCATGTGGATCACCGATACTCTTTGTTAGGAAGAAGGATGGGAGTATGAGAATGTGCATAGACTACAGGGAACTCAATAAGCTAACTATCAAGAATAGGTATCCGTTGCCTAGAATCGATGATCTCTTTGATCAATTGCAAGGTGCAACCACATTCTCCAAAATTGACCTTAGATCTGGTTATCATCAACTCAAGATTAGAGAGGGTGACATCAGGAAGACAGCTTTTAGGACCCGTTATGGACACTATGAGTTCCTAGTTATGCCATTTAGACTAACCAATGCCCCTGCAATGTTCATGGAGTTTATGAATAGAGTATTCCACAATATGTTAGACAACTTTGTCATCGTATTCATTGACGAAATTTTAATCTATTCGAAGAGCCAGCAAGAACATCCTACCCGTTTGAGATTTACCCTTCAGAGATTGAGAGAGAAGCAGTTGTATGCAAAATTTAGTAAATGTGAGTTTTGGCTTACACAAGTGCATTTCTTAGGGCATATTGTCTCAGAGAAGGGCATTAAAGTTGATCCTGGAAAGGTAAAGGTTGTGGTAGAATGGGAGGCACCTAAGAATGTAGGTGAAATCCATATTTTCCTGGGGTTAGCAGGGTACTACAGAAGTTGAAAATTTCTCACGCATTTCTGGACCTATGACTCGACTAACACGGAAGGGAGTGAAATTTGAATGGTCTAAGGAATGTGAAGGAAGTTTCTAGGAATTGAAGCGGAAATTAATAACAGCTACAGTACGCACTATTCCAGAAGGCAACGCTGGAATGGTAGTATATAGTGATGCATCCAAGTTGGGCTTAGGCTGTGTGTTGATGCAAAATGGCAAGGTTGTAGCATATGCATCTCGACAGCTGAAGGACTATGAAAAGAATTACCCCACTCATGACTTGGAGTTAGCAGCGGTCATTTTTGCTTTAAAGATCTGGCGGCATTATTTATATAGGGAAAAGAGTGAGATCTACAACGATCATAAGAGTTTGAAATACTTTTTCACCCAAAAGGAGCTGAATATGAGACAAAGAAGATGGTTGGAACTGATAAAGGATTATGACTGCACCATCCATTACCATCCGGGGAAGGCCAACGTAGTGGCTGATGCATTGAGCCAGAAGTCTCAGACTCTATCCCTAGCAGCCTTGACTATGAATGAACAATTGATTGAGGAAGCTAGAAGAATGGATCTGGAACTACTAACGAATGAGGCGACAGTGACCTTGGTCGCACTTATGATACAACCATCGTTAGTGGAGAAAATCCAAGTCTCTCAAGTACTAGATGAGGATCTTTAGAAAATAGTAAGCGATATCAAAGAAGGAAGACAAAAATATTTAAATTTCAAGTTGACTGAAGATGGGGTCCTCATGTTCAAAGATAGACTTTGCGTACCAAAGGATGAAGAGATGAGGAAATTAATATTGAAAGAAGCTCACAGTTCACCCTACTCCATCCAATCAGGTAGTACAAAAATGTACGAGGATTTGAAGAAGTCCTATTGGTGGTGTGGCATGAAAACTGACGTAGCCACCCATGTAGCCAAATGCTTGAATTGTCAACAGATCAAAGCAGAAAGGTAAAGGCCACACACATGGCTTATTACAACCCCTACCCGTACTAGAATGGAAATGGGAAAACATTACCATGGATTTTGTCACAGGACTGCCATGTACTCAGAAAGGGAATGACACCATCTGGGTAATTGTAGACCGACTGACCAAGGTGGCCCACTTCATCCCTATGAAGATTACTTACTCCATGGAAAAGTTGGCTCAAATGTTGACAATATTGTCCGATTACATGGGGTACCAGCAAGCATTGTCTCTGACCACGATGCCAGATTCACCTCCAACTTCTGGAAATGTCTACAGACAGCAATGGGGACACAACTGAATTTCAGCACAGCATTCCATCCACAGACAGATGGGCAGTCAGAGAGGACTATACAGACCCTAGAGGATATGTTGCGGGCTTGTGTATTGGATATGAGCTATAGTTGGGATGAGCACTTGTCACTCATAGAGTTCTCCTACAACAATAGCTACCAGGCTACTATAGGCATGGCACCTTATGAAGCCCATTATGTTAAGAAATGCAGAACGACTTGGTATTGGGATGAAGTTGGAGAAAGGAGGATCCTAGGCCCAGAACTGATCCAAGCCACTTGTGAGAAAGTGGATGTAATCAGGGAGAGAATTAAGGAGGCTCAATCAAGACAGAAAAACTATGCGGATGTCGACGGAAGCACCTAGAGTTTGAGGTGGGCAATAATTTTTTTTTAAAAGTATCCCCAATGAGAGGAGTGAAGAGGTTTGGCAAGAAGGGAAAGCTAAATCCTCGATATATGGGACCTTATGAAATATTGGGTCGAGTCAGAACAGTAGCTTACCGGGTCGATATGCCACCCGAATTAGAAGGAGATCATAATGTGTTTCATGTTTCCATGCTCAAGAAATATGTTTCCGATCCAGCTCATATTTTGACACATGTACCCTTGGAACTTGATGCTGATTGGAAGTATGTAGAATAGCCAGAAGAAATCACTGACAGGAGAGACCACATTCTTCGCAATCGGACTATTTCTTATGTACTAGTCAAGTGGAGGAATCACTCCAGACAAGAAGCGTCTTGGGAACATGAGGAGGAAATGAAGAAGAAATATCCTCAGTTGTTTGGATCACCAGGTACGTCAAATTTCGGGGACGAAATTTCTTGTAAGGAGGGGGAATGTTATACCCGAACCCTAAAACTTCCTATTTAATGTTCAGGTGCGACTCCGGAGGACACCAATACCAGTGAGCACTGGATTGCATCCGTCTTTTGTCGAGGAAGGAAGGGCGACTCCACTTGCACCTGCTACCCATGCTTAAGTAATTGCAAGGGATTCCGGACCCAAAGGGAAAGGTTAGTTGAACCTCACACACACTAGAAACCCTGGAGAAGTCCCCACTCAAACAAAGGAGAAGTCGCCATACAAAGTGACCAGTTCAGCCTTCACCGGCTGATGGTCACTGGTGGATGCTGGATGGAGCATCCACCGGTGAGAATACTGGCCGAAAATTGGTTAATTTGTCATGGGACCCGGATCTTCGCACTCGTGCACATCAAACCACCCCCAATAGTTGGTACAACCTATTGGGGAATAGATTAACGTATCCGGACACCCTAAGGTGGGCCCATTAGTGCCAAATAATGGAATAACCTGGTATTGGGTAAAAACCCATTAATTCCCCAAACAACCCTTAGTGGGACTTAAGTGCCTATAAATAGGGCTCTTACCATACATTTCTTCTCCTACCAAAATAGAAAGAAGGAAAGGGAGAAAGAAGAAGAAGAAGAAGAAGGAGAAGGAGAGGAAGGAAGAAGGAAGGCTAGGGCTCCATTCTTGAGGTAAGCCCATATGCTCATCTCTCCAAACACACACACATAAATCTCTATCTATCTCTCTCTCTCCTTCCCATTTCACTCTTTATTGGGAGTAATGGAGACCCAACCAAATTCCACCTGCCCAACCATAAATACTACATAATGGGAGAGGGAAATTAGACTAAGAGACCTACATTGGCAAGGTTATTCACTCAACCTTGGGTCTAAGGACAAATCCCTATGAAATCCCTACCCAAAACCCTAGGATTTGGGAATTTGAACAAATCCTCTATGACCTAACACCCTAACCTAATCCTAAGTTGGGAAAAATGAAATTAAACCTAGGTATGGTGTGTGAGAGTGATCTCATAAGCCATTAATGACCATTTCATGAGATCAACCTAAGTCTTCCCCAATGTATCCTAACCTAGACTTGTGTATTGAGGAAATTGGGTGTATCTTGAAACCCTATATTGATTCACTCACTAATTTCACTAAACCTAAGCCAAGTGAAGTGTGTGAGGATACCCTACATGAAAAACCAACCCTAAAATCACAAAACCCAATTTGTAAACTATACAAAAGAAGGAGAAAGGGGAATGGAGTTGGGAAATGACACCCCACTGAAAAATACGTATTTCCACCACCATACGCAGGGGCCACAAGGCCAATAGAGCTGATCTGGGCAAGAAAACCCCAGTTTTACCTTCACCGACAGATGGTCACCGGCCAGTCGGTGAAGGCAGGAACCATCCACCGGTGAAAATATTGTAGGATGTGCATTCCGTTCGGATTCATCCACCGGTGAACTCACCGGCGGATGAGAATCCACCAGTGAACCATTTTAAAGTTAATTTTTAATCCTTTTAATTGGGGCACGAGTCTTAGTGTCCCACTCCTCTATGAATAACCGAATAACCTAAAAACATTATGTATCCTAGGAGTGGAACCGAGAAGTGACGGGGACACGTAACACGAAACCATCAACTATCTACCGCCATCTAGAACACGAGGTGAGGGGATTTTGTGTGTTTTTATGGAATGCTTACATCATAATGCATATGTGAATGAATTTATCATTTTGTATATTATTAGATTATTCCTTATATATGGTGTTGATGTGGCATGAGAATGTGGAATACGATTATGCATGTGTGTGTGACTGGGGTGCAGGGTGGCCAATGGTTGGTGCCGACGACACTGCATGGTCAGGGTACATGTACGCGTGTGGGTGTGTGACTGGGGTGCAGGGTGGCCAACGGTTGGTGCCTGCGGCACTGCATGCTTAGGGTGCATGTGTGCGTGTGGGTGTGTGACTGGGGTGCAGGGTGGCCAACGGTTGGTGCCGGTGGCACTGCATGCTCAGGGTGAGTGTGTGTGTGTGTGAATGGGGTGCAGGGTGGCCAATGGTTGGTGCCGATGACACTGCATGCTCAAGGTGTGTGTGAGTGTGTGTGTGATTGAATTGTGTTGTGGCATATTAGAATGCATTGGGCTAGGATAACCACCTTGGTGCTACAACCCTTGCCAATAGGGGTTTACATATTGGCTAATCCTCTCGTCCGACAGTCCGTGGTTGGGGACGATTTTCGGTGACTGAGGTGCGAAGATGCCAACGTCGTGACTCACCCTCACGCGATGTTTGATTCAGTGATGGGCATACCCTACATGCGATGTTGCATTCGATGTAGTGGTATCATGGGAGTGTTATTAATAGGGGTTTGCCGGGTAACGATGTGGTTCCAAAACCGGCACGCTCCTGACTCGCAACTAGGTAGTATCACTGGGGACTGATAACGTACATTCATAATTGGGGATAACACCTACGTTGCAGTAGCACTTAGACCCCCTTTGGACTTAGAAATTATTGCTTAGAATTGCTTGATAATAAATGGATCATGTCATTGCATTCATATTGATGTGGTCGGCCATAAATATTCATACTGTTGCATTTTCTTGGATTATCATGATTGCTTGTGTGTGTTACCCTCACTGGGCTTCGTGGAAGCTCACCCCCTATTGTTACCCCTTTTTAGATGTTGATTCAGGAAATCCTTTGGAAACTGTAATCAAGGTCCCGGCTCTCTACGGAGGTGACCTCTGGGATGAGGAGCTGGTTGCGCACAAGGATGGATGCGTGTGCGATGATTGTGCATTTGGAGCACTCTGAGGATGGGAGTATCATCTTCTATTTTTTATTCTTTTTGTACTTAACAGATGTAGCCCTATGAATTATGATTAAGATGTGAAAACATTCTTTTGTGTAAATATGGTAAATATCAATAGAAATCATCAGTTGATATATATTTTGTTTATATTATAAGTATGTGATTTTAGAATTCATTTTATAATCTTATGAACTTAAAGTACTACATCGTGGATCCTAGATGGATGGTGGACACGTGTGCCTGTCCATGTCGCCAGCCTTCATGTGAGTGGAGGCGGGGTATGACATAAGTAAATCTAATGTTAACATGAAGAGAGGTAATAAGAAATATTGGGATACCTTTCCTATGCAGTGGCAAGAGTAAAATCATCAAATCCTTCAAGCTGCGTCACTAAGTCAGGAAAACAAAAGTTTGTCGATGCCGTTAGTTTTTCTCATAATATACTTGCTGATTAGTTAAACTTAAAACCAATAAAGCAATGACACTAATAGCTAAGGTTCTAGTTTTTTTTTTTTTTTTAAATTAAACTTCTTCTAGCTAGGTAATGTTGCTTCCACCAAAGGTATGATTGCCTAGGTTTTTCTATTTATTCTTCCTCTCTCTTCCAATTTCAAGAAAGTTTTTGCCAAATACAAACTTAAACCATCAGTATAACTATTTTCCACTCAAGCTTTAAATTTCTAGTATCACATGCGAATCACCCAAACCTAACAATTTCTCAAACCCAATCCAGCAGCCAAACTATACCACCTAATCCCTATTGCCACAGGTAGGAAATTCTCTTCTTTACTATCAAAACCTCCGTAGAATCCTAGGGATCCCATCTGCAGTTCTGAATTTGTTCTCTGTAACAATATTTTCATGGTACTTCTTGATCATTTTCAATCCTAATCCTTGTTCTCTAATTCAAAAGGGGTGCTGGTAAAAAGCTCAGCTACTAGCACGAAGACACAGGTTCATGCCTTAAGAGTAACATTTTGTGCAAAATGCCAAAGGTTAAGACTATTTCCACTGCATCCCTCCTGAGGTATTGTGAAAGCTTACACCGGGTCAAGGTTCCTTTTTAGTTTCTCAATCAAATCCTAGTTGAACCTTTATCATATATCCTGCATCCAATTCTCATCCTTTTCAAGGTTATTTATTTTGGTTTAGAATGTTTCTAGCTACTACTTTATTGGCAACAGAATAAAGGAAAAGGAGCCTAGAAAGTTTTCAGAAACCACAAGGTATTTTTGTGGGACTAGGGTCACTAAATAGCTAGTAACACCCAGCGCAACAATAGGACTGTGATACCCCATATCAAAACATAGATGTATGCCTCAGGTGGCTAGGTCATAAGTGGTACTAAGGGTAGTTAGGCTGCTCACTTGGCCAGTGAAGTGTACACAAAGGGTGAGGTTACCCTACTCTATTTATTTATATGAAGCTAAGTGATTAACGTAAATGGGCCTCCTGTAGGTTCCCAAGGTTATAAACCTACCCGACTTGAGGACCCAGGGCTAATGACTGTTAGGTGGGCATAATTGAGGCCATCGGTAAGTCACTTAGCTGACCTCCGACCAGCCAGTGCCACCTGCCGGTGGTGCTATCTGCAACCAAATGGCATTAATGCTCAATGGGTCCCACAACCTTACGGGCATGCCTCGGCCATTCACCTAGGCTGCTAGAGCATCAAATCCTGGTCATGTGGCACCCAATATGCAAAAGATCAGGTGGGCCCACATGGCAGCATTATTGATTAATGTAATTTAAGGATTTTGGACCCTGCTTCCAAACAGGCCTTAGTGGGAATAATAGCCATTACAAATACCAATTCATACTCCCGTTTGGTCATTTCATCCTCCCATTTATTGAAATTGTTGGGGAGAGGAGAGGAAAAGAAAGGAGAAGAAGGAGAGGAAGAAGAGAAGAAGAAGAAGGAGAAGGAGAAAAAGGCTGGTTCTTGGAGCTACTTGGGCTGCAAGCTGCTGCTGTCCTCCTGTTGCTGTTCTCCTCCTACTGTAGCTAGGTGGTGTTGCTGTTGTAGAGTAGATGATGGTGCAAGCAAAGGAGCTGCTGTGCATGGCTGCTGTCCAAGCTTGGATCAAGCAAGCTGAGAGGTGCAAGAGCTGTCCAAGCTGAAATTCTGCTACAAATATTGTGTTACTGCAGTCCAAATTTGGTTTCAGCTGAGTTACTACTGCACCTGCTGTTGTGCAACTGCTGTACTTGTCCAGAGAGGTAAATTTCATCTCTATAAATTGCTGTACAGTAGGTTGTATTCATATAAAATAGAAGTTCAATCCATTTCCAAAGCATGCAGCCACCAAGAATTGGGAACCTTGGACTGCATGCAAGGGAATTGAAATGAATTCAGTTACAGGGACTTAATATGTAAATGCATGCATGCTGCCCCAGCAGTACTTGGGTGGAATTTATTTTTCTACTAGTCTCTGCAGTCTCTCACAGCTAATTTTCTCTAGGATGTGTGGGATTGCTATCCTAGATCTGGAAAATCCAGCTGTAGAGGGGAAATTGGTTACGTGTGTTTGCTGTCCATCAAATTGGGAAGTAAATAAACTTATGTACTGTCTCTGCAGTCACCCAAAACTAGGTTTCAGACTTTGCATGTAGGGGATTTCCATCCTAGAGCTGAAAACTCAACTATAGAAATGAACCTTATGCAAAAGGCTAGCTGAATTTTTAAATTGGGTACTGTAGGCTAGCTAAATATGAATATGGGATTTGGAAGGCCATCTCCTTCGAAGTCTCCTTCAAATCGGGCCCCATCCTGCCCCGCATGGTCCCAAACTTCCCCAGAACAGACACATCATTCACTTATGGAACCTCCCCCCCTCTCCCCCCTCTTCTCATTTGTATATTTCTTTCTTATCCTTGGGTTAATATAAATTTTTATTCATCCAAAAAAAAAAAAAATGAATATGATATTTGCATGTTGGGGAACAAGTTCCCAAAACAGGGACCACCATCCCAGAGAAGAAATTGTTGTGTAGAGTTGGTTCAGAGACCCAAAACCATCTTTGACCTCTCTCTGGGAGCCCTAATAATTGAGGTTTTATTTATTAAATTAATCCTTGCTGAATTTTGCAAGTGAAAGTTGGGAATTTTCTTAATTTTTATAGTTCTTCCTCAATTTAGTTTAATGGGAGCTAAAGCATGATCAATTCATGTTTCCTAACAGGGTCCAGATCCAGATCAATAGGTAAAAATTGGCAGAAACCCAGTCTTGCAGCCTAGCAACCTCAAGTTGCCAAACATTGGCGCAAACTGGGTAAATATTAAAATTCTATTCTTTTCTTGATAATCCCTCTCAATTTGACTCAATTGGAGCTGGAATATGGTTCAGCCATGATTCCTAGAGCTCCAATTAAGTCATTAGATGAGGTAAGAAACCTAGGTTTAACCATAAGCATGATTAGGTTGTGGTTTATGTAAAAATTTGTTAGCTTGCTGAATTAGTGACCAATTGGGTTGGGAAGTGACCCTACAAGCATGGTATGATCCCTCCCTTGCTGCTGAGAAAATTGACCTTCAGCCCTGTACACAGACCACGCATAGCAGGTTCAGCAGTCAGAAAGCTAGCTAGATAAAAAAATTCTGCAGACAGCAAGCACCGGAAAGTGCCTGTGGCTGGCCGGTAGCTCTGCAGACCTGTTCAGCCTCTGTTTTTTCTGTTGGTTCCCTACCCCTTAGTAGGTTATGCCACTCACGCTTTAATCACAGTTGGCCTTATAGGATGGGGTAACATGGGGCAATCCCGAGGTTTGAAAATAGGATTGGTGTATAGGCTAGTGGGGGTCTGGATAGTTTAGCATAAAGGTTGTACAGAGGCGTATGTTTAGGGTACCCAAGCATTACTGTATTAATTATATTGTACACCATTTACATAGGACCTAAATTACCTGGTGAGGATACACGGTGATGGGAATTCAGCGGTAACGAACGGATTTCGAGTTTTGAGGTGCGTGGGTGTTGACTTTAACTTGTGGAGTGTGTTTTTGCATTACTTTTTTTCAGTTTGTATGGACATGTAATATGTTTGTTTCTTATATATCTTGTTTACCTGTTATTTGATTATTGTGGATATACTGTGAACTGTTGATAGTTTAGCATAAAGGCTATACAGAGGTGTATGTTTAGGGTACCCAAGCATTACTGTAATAATTATATTGTACACCATTTATATAGGACCCAAATTACCCGGTGAGGATACGCAGTGATGGGAATTCAATGGTAACAATCGGATTTCGGGTTTTAAGGTGAGTGGGTGTTGACTTTAACTTGCGGAATTTGTTTTTGCATTATTATTTTTTTTAGTTTGTATAGGCATGTCATATGTTTGTTTCTTATATATCTTGTTTACCTATATTTTATATATATATATATATATATGTATATATATAATATTTTTATGATGCAGCAGCACTCCGATGGATCGACCCAAGCCTACTCCAGAACCCGGATCAAGACCCAGATCCAATTTGGGTTCCAAGTTACTAATTTGGATTCTAAGTTTAATTGAATATTTAGGATTTTATTTTTATTTGAGAATATTTGTTCCCTATTTGAGCCCTTAGTTGTTTCTTTATTTTGTTAGCTTAGGCGTAGGAGATTTTATTTCTATCTTAGTTTTTTATTTTTAATTAGAAGGTTTTTAATTTTATTTTATTATATATTGGACATGTAATTCATGGGAAGAATAGTTGATTATTGAAGAAAAATTAAGATTACTGCCTGCGAGCCTGCTTCTCTTCCCCCCAACCTCCTCTTCTTCTTCCTCTTCCCTGCGGTCTCCCTCTATCTCCCCTCCTCTGCTGTCTTTCTTCTTTCCCTCTTTATTTCTTCTTATCCATCTTCTCTGGAACTCCCCCTGCCCTTCCCCCTTCTCCTCTTTCTTCTCTGGCTTTATATCCTTGCTACAATTACGACTCTCTGCTAACGGTATTGTTCATCTAAGAAGAAGCTCTCGAGAGCCTCATCTTTAATCTGTCTAGCCTGAAACCTTGGGCAAAAGAGATCCTTACCTGGGTGACTCAAATAACCCAAGCTTTGGCCTGTAATTCCCTTCATGTCTTGAGATTAAACAACAGTTTCAGAACTATACCTGAAACCACCGCCCAGATCAGACTTCGAGGGCTGAATCTCCCTTGGTGATTCTTCTTTCCTCTCCAGATTTTAGGTACAGACTGCCTCTCCATAGGCGATTAACGTACGGTTCTGGAATTTCATAGCTGTTGAGAGGGACTCCATGGGCTGCGGCTTGACTTCCTCTTTGGTGTTCAATGAAACTTCCATGGCTGACAACCTCACAAAATGGGGCATGCTTTAACTTTATTATAATTATGTATTGTCCCTTCCTTACCCTCTATCCCAAGAATACCCTCCCTTTTCATCGGTTACTCTTTTCTTCTAAAGTGGGAATTAAAGAAGTCTTTTAGATTTTTGTCTTTTGTGTAAAAGTCCTTCTTTTGTTTTACCTCCCATATTAATGACCATCTCTTTCTCCTTTTATTACAGCCTGCCATTGAGTCTTTCCCCGTCCTAATTTACCTCTTATCAATAAATCTAAACCCTCCCATAACCTTTGTCCTTTTAATTACCAAATTACTACTGTTTCTAGTCCTTGGCTTCTAAGTATTTAATTGGGCCCACATCCAATCGGGTTGGTTTTCGTTTTATTGTTTGGCTGTCTGGTATGTCCTGCACTGACCCACAACTCTAGTAACATCCCTCTTCAGTCCTGGCCAAAAGAATCGGTCCTCAACGAGGGTGATGGTCATATCGCGACCGAAGTGGCCAGCGACTCCCCCAGCATGCAATTCTCAGATCAGGAAATCTTGGAGTGAAGTCCTGGGAATGCACAACTTGCTTCCTTTAAAAAGAAAGCCCTCCCTAAGTAGGTAGTCCGAGCGGTTGACTGGTTTGCCTTCACTCAAGGAAGTGAACGGCTCATTAAAATCAGGACAGGTGGGGTATTAGTCCTTGACTCGCTCAAACCCTACAACCTCTACACTCATTGCTTGGAGTAGCACACTAGCCCGACTCCTAGCATTGGTGCGACTGAGGAACATGTTCACCCGGCTCAGTGCATCTGCAGCAATATTCTCGACACCAGGCCTGTGCTTGAGTACAAAAGTGTACTCTTGGAGGAACTCAACCCACTTGGCATACCTCTGATTGAGGTTTTTTTTGGGCACTAAGGTACCTCAGAGCTTGGTGGTCAGAGAATCAGACTGACGGTTGTGACCAGATAGGGGATAACTTCCAAGGACTAAGGCGTGGTAGGGATCAGGTTAGGGGTCGAGGCCCACCGCCAAGACGCCAAACCCAATATGGAGATGATGAGGGCTATAAGCACCATGATAGGGGCTTCGATATCAGACGGATGATTAAGGTAGACGCCCCTACCTACGATGGTCAGATTGATGCTAGGATCCTTCTGGATTGGATCAAGCAGATGGATAGGTACTTCGATTTCTATGATATGCCAGAGGAAGTCCGCTAACAGTTTGCTAAGTTCAAGCTTATTGGAGCTGCCCAAGACTTCTGGACAAACCTAGAGTACCAAGAGGACCACCTAGGACTTGAGCCAATCACCACCTGGGTAGAGATGCAAGAGCAGCTCGAGAGGGAATTTTTTCCTATCACTTATAGGCTCCAGTTGTTGAATGAAATGAATACCCTGAAGCAAGGGAAGTTGATTGTGACCGAGTACATAAGCAAGTTCAATGAATGATACCAAGATGATGTAGGGGGTTCCTAGGTGACTAGGTCTCCTACAAGATTAACTAGCTAGGTAGGGTTGACTCAAGGGGCTTAGGTAGATAGGACAAAAAAATCTCAACCAACACGATTAAGCATGCAAGATAAAACGAGACTAATAAACAAAGTAGCCAAAAGCAATAATAATCTAGACGGAAAAACACATAAATTCTTACTCAAGTTTCAAATGGGGGCATGGGGAAGGGAACAAACGACATACGAGTATTAGGTTCAGCACAAATCCGTCTAGACACCCAAATTAGATATGCAAACAATCGATAAAATAGGCATAAACAAAGGACAAAGGCAGGCTTCAATGTCAATGGGTTGTATATATATAATAGGGATTAATGGAGGTGGGGAGGGTTTAGTTTAATGTTTTACATCACTGCTGCTACTACTCTCGGTTGTTGTTTACCCTACGCTGGTGCTGCTCTCTCTACAATCGACTGGATGTATCTTCATCAACTAAAAGTGGACTGCAACCTCTTTATTTTGGAGGACCTTGATCTCTTCTTCTCTCCTCATATCTGAACAGTTGATGCAGCAAGCAGTTTTGTATTGGCAGAAATAAGTTGCAGCAGCAGTGAAGTAAAGGCAGCAGGTGCAGCAGCAGCAGTTTTTGTAACGACAGTGATGTGTTGCAGTAGCAGTGGGCAACGATGGGGGAGGTCAGCAGTGACAAAAACAGCAGCAGAAACAAAAAAAAAGAAATAAGATTGAAAAGAAAGAGAGGGAGGCGAGACAAGAAGACTGAGAGAAGAGAGAGCCGAGAGAGTAAGGGAGGAAAGAGGCGAGAGAGAAAGGTGAGAAAACGAGAGAGAGAGAGAGAACCGTGAGGGGTTTGGGGGTTTATTCTTCTTCTTTCTATTCTTCTAGCCACAAAGATGGCTGCTTCTTCTTCTTCTTGCGCCTGTACACTTTGATGTCCCCATCAACTCTCCCCGGCTTGGAAGAATTCACCTCTGGGGAATTAATGCTCATGTAATACTCAAGTAGGTCTGGGTTGAGTTGTTGGACTTCTTGCATTGTGATCCAGGTTTTGTCAATTTTTGGACGTCCATGCCACTTGACCAAGAACTCTCTAGAACCTCCAGTGTGTGTGGCCACAATCCTCTCATCAAGGATTTCCTCAATTTCTTCAATTCTCCTCGTGACCTTAGGCACAGGTGGTAACGAGGTCGGGGGAAGTGGTTGGCTTGGCTCAGAAGTCTCATCAATGTTGAAAGGGAAGTCTTCAAGGTCATCAGGGTAAAAAGAGGTGAAGGTAGGGGTACCATGGTATGGGACTAGGTCTTCAACATTGAAAATATTGCTAATCTCCATGCTAGTTGGAAGATCAAGAACATACGCATTGGCACCTATCCTCTTGAGTACCTTGAACGGACCTGTGCTACGAGTATATAGCTTGCTCGCTTTTCCCCTAACAAAACGTTGTGGCTTGATTCTTACCATCACCATATCACCCTCTTAAAACTCTTGTAGCCTTCTGTGCACATCTGCCTTCGATTTATATTGCTCATTGCTCAGTGCTATCTGTCTCCTTATACCTGCATGCAAATCATGTATATGCTGAGCAAAAGATTCGGCTGACTGGGAGGTCCTAGAACTAGACACGACTGGGATAAGGTCTATGGGTACCCGAGGCTGGTATCCTGAACAAATCTCAAAGGGGGACAGACCAGTGGTACGGTTCTTAGAACTATTATATGCAAACTCGGCCTGGCTAAGGACTCGATCCCAACTGGTAAGGTGTTCTCCTATGAGGCAACGCAATAAATTCCCTAAGCTCTTATTGACAACCTCGGTTTGGCCATCGGTCTGAGGGTGGAAAGCTGAGGAGAAATGGAGTTTCGTGCCCATCATCCGCCATAGGGTCCTCCAAAAATGACTAGTGAACTTAACATCCCTATCGAACACTATGGTGAGGGGTAACCCATGGTACTTGACGACCTCGTTAAAGAAAATTTTGGCTACTATGGATGCATCGGAAGTCTTAGAGCATGGGATAAAATGGGTCATCTTCGAGAAGCGGTCAACAACCACATAAACAGAATCATGGCCTCCCGAAGTTCTTGGTAGACCAAACATGAAGTCTATGCTAAGGTCCTGCCAAGGGGAATGGGGAACGGGTAGGGGAGTGTACAAACCCGTGTTTTGCTTTTGTTGTTTGGCGGTCTGGCATGTCCTGCACTGACCCACAACTCTAGCAACATCCCTCTTCAGTCCTGGCCAAAAGAATCGGTCCTCAACGAGGGTGATGGTCTTATCGCGACCGAAGTGGCCAGCGACTCCCCCAGCATGCAATTTCCAGATCAGGAAATCCCGGAGTGAAGTCCTGGGAATGCACAACTTGCTTCCTTTAAAAAGAAAGCCCTCCCTAAGTAGGTAGTCCGAGCGGTTGACTGGGTTGCCTTCACTCAAGGAAGTGAACGGCTCATTAAAATCAGGACAGGTGGGGTATTGGTCTTTGACTCGCTCGAACCCTACAACCTCTACACTCATTGCTTGGAGTAGCACACTAGCCCGACTCCTAGCATTGGTGCGACTGAGGAACATGTTCACCCGGCTCAGTGCATCTGCAGCAGTATTCTCGACACCAGGCCTGTGCTTGAGTACAAAAGTGTACTCTTGGAGGAACTCAACCCACTTGGCATGCCTCTGATTGAGTTTCTTTTGGGCACTAAGGTACCTCAGAGCTTGGTGGTCAGAGAATAGTACGAATTCTTGCGGTAAAAGGTAATGTCGCCAATAGCGCAATGATTGGACAACCGCATAGAATTCCTTGTCGTATGTAGACTATCGTTGCCTAGCTTCATTAAGCTTCTCACTAAAATAGGCAACAGGGTGGCCCTCTTGTCCTAGGACACCACCTATCCCAATACCAGATGCATCACCGTTAACTTCGAAGACCTTAGAGAAATCTGGGAGGCGCAGGACTGGAGCTTCAGTCATAAGCTTTTTAATCTCATTAAAGGCCTTCGTAGCACTCTTAGTTGATTAATTGAATTGAAATCTCAATTATTCTAATTTAAAATTTGATTATTCTAAATTAGATTTAGATAGGGCTATACGGACTTGAACCATAGACCTTCTCGGAAAAATAGATTGTTATTTGATTATTGTTGATATACTGTGAACTGTTGATATAGTATGTGGACTTGTAGAGGTAAGCTTGTGAGACAAGACACAGTGAAGCTGAAGGGGGATTTTGGCACCGTGTGCTTGGTGTATATGGGTGTTGTGTGTGATGTATGGTGATTGTACCTGTATTATTTAGAATACATATGGTTAGGATATCACAACCCAGGTGCTACACCCCTTGCCAGTAGGGGGTTAGGTTCTGGCTAATCCCAAAAGGGTGGTATGTCTGACGAGACTATCATATCTGCAATATGACGGACTGTACTCAGAGGTGGACACAACATGGATGACTGATGTGTAGGATATGGGACCTATAGACTTCCGACTTATAACTAGCCTGTATCTCTAGAGCCCGACGTTGCATAGAACTAGTACCAAATGATGGATATAGTAATAGAAATAGGAAAGTAGTGTAGCCATATGGATGCATCATATAACTGTATGGAGCATGCATTGCATCATTTGTACTGTGTGTGCCTGCACACCCTCACTAGCTTTGTGAAGCTCACCCCATTTGGATTCTTCTTTTTAGATGGTGGAACTGTTGCTGAGCCAAGATTTGGATTTCAATGCTGTTGGGAGGCTTATGTTTGCGAAGCACATGGATGCTGATGGTTGTCACTTCACTATTTTTTATGTAAATATTTTTGAATTGTGTAAGATGTAATTATTATACCTGTGGGTTAATGTCATTGGGCCTGTATTAATATATATAACATCGTGAATCACTAGTGATATGTATTATTTCTGATTTTTTATATGTACTCTGATTTTAGTTATGATCATGGTGGCATTTGTGAATTAAGTTACTGCATCTGTAATCCTAGAGGGTTAGGCTGACTGGATATAGGAATTTAGTGTCGCATACCTTGGCCTATTTGAAGTGAGTTGTGACAAGGACTGACTGATTGTGCATCAACTATGATAACATAAAGACAATATGTGCTTATTTACTGTTAATTGCTTAATTATCAACAACCAATTCCAAAATTAACTTTTGTAACAAGGAGATTTGTCTCGTAGATCAATTGTTGGGATAAGGTTTATTGTTGCTCATTTATGTTTAGCATTGACGGCCACAACCTACAGAAACAAAGTTCACAGAGAAAAGATTAATACTAAACCCACTTGAAAGTTGGAACCCAGCAACCTGTTTAGAACATACCTACGTCAAATCACCTTTGTATATCCCATATTTCACTCGAGCCCATCAGCCCACAGAAACTTCACTGGCCTTACTTCTTGTGAGGAGTAAACAAGAAACTTCCTTTATTACTACACGTGACAATATAAGTATACAACAACAAGAAACTCAGCCTTATTATGTTGTCTATGTTTATGTAACATTAGTTCATAGATTGATAGCAAGATTTACAACATAAAATCATTAAAGCAGTTTATAACAAAATTTATGTGAAACTGCAAAGCATTTAACTTACCACCAATATTGTGCACAAGACTAAACATTAGATGATGGCCTCATGTCAACAAACTTCCTTCAATACAAGAAGCTTTACAAGGCTTCCTAAATTTGAATCCAACAATCTTACCACCAATATTGTGCACACGAATAGACCAACAGAGGGATTACCTTCCCATCACCAAACTTCCTTTATTACAAGAAGCTTTACAAGACTTCCTAAATATGAATCTAACATACTAAACTGGCATGGATATCCACTACTAATAGACACCTTGGGGGGAAATGAAGAACCCTTACTCTAAGTGGGCCGATGAACGACGCTAGTTACTATAGCAGCACTACAAGCAGCATCTTCACTGCAGAAAAACAAATAGTAAGAGAAGAAACCGGTAAGGTTTAGGGTTTAGGTTTAAGGTTTAAGGTTCAGGGTCTTGAAAGTAATCAGAATTCCAACCATAACAACAGATACTGTTTATGTGTCTGTTCATAGTCCCAGAACAGCCCCTATGCCTTCTCAAAGTCTTTTTCTTTGTTTCTCCATCAAAGGCTGCTGAAACCAATAAACCTATTTCATGCAAGGGCTTGATCGGCAAAACCTAATCTTTTTATGGAAGAAATCATCAATATCTTCCCCAGCTGCTGGAAGTAGTGAAATTCCAAATTCACCATCAATTGATCCTGTAGATTCAAGTTCAGTAAGAAGCGTTTCCTCGGTTCCATTAGATTGGAACCCCATTTTTACAGTGAGATCCAAAGATTGGTCACCACGTTTAGAGATAAGCTTCAATTGGTTGCATCTGACGCACATTTTCTTTTCTTTCGATAATCATTAAGGTAGAATCGAAGTGATAAAGAACCCTAATCTATGAGGTGTTGGAAGAAGATGAAAGAAATTGGAGTGATAAAGGACCCTAAGCTGTTTGATACACTTTCAAATTATTTTTGAAAACTCTTTTATACCCCTAATTTAAATAACTTTTTGAAAATTAAAAGTAGGTCTCAACTTCTAAATGCACCCATAGAGATGTCATTTAGACAATGTCTTTATTTAAAGACTTAAACTGTTCTAACATGCCTCTTGATAGGAATAGAAAAGAATTCCATCATGGCAATCACCAACTAGAATCCTTGTAAATTATGGTTATGGTGGTTGAGATAGGGTAGTGGATGGCACTGAAGAAATTCCCTACAACATAATTAGAATTAAAAGGCAATGTATGTTTAAAAGGATATGGGAACCACACAAATCATAATTCCACCTTTCTCTTCCCCAACCTGTCCTTTGAACAATGTGGTAAGGGGTCTTCCCCCAACACCAATAACAACAATGTCAGCATCTATTACCCCCTTCCATCCTTCAGTTTCACAAACTTCACCTAAACAAGGAGGCAATTTGACCATAAGAGACACTTTCCTACTCATAAGGATTACATTTATTGTCACATTTGACTAAAAACTTACCTCCCCATTTGTATTTATATAAAACCCACCTGAAACTGCTCCCTTAATAATTTTGACACCTTCTTGGCATAATAACCCTCATAGTTGCAGTGAAGAGCCGAACTGCAAGAACATATTACATGAAATCAATTAGCAATTTTAAGAGCCCTTTTATGGATCCAAAAAAAGCATGCAGAAGTATTCTACTTTCAGCTTCAGATAATTTTCTAGTTTCCACATTAGTCTCAATCTAAATCAATGAATACTAGAATTCCATAAGAGAAGTTAAATTGGCTGTCTTACTACACTATGGTTCAGGAGACACTATAGTAACATCAAAATTGTTAATCTTCATTATAGCACTAAGCTTTAGACCAATGTATCCCCCTCCAAAAATCTGTCTTTCCATCCTTCTTTGCCATAATTGCCATATAAGCTTGTCAGCGTAATCAATTTCTCCCACATAGAAGATGTTGGCATCAGTTCCTAGAACACCAAAGTCAGACAACCTAAAGACCTATAAAAGAGAATGCATGAAAAAAATTGCATGGAGGGAGAGGGAAACAAATTAAACAGAAAAATCAAGCCTAGTTGCTAGTAAGAACTATTTCTTTTCATAAAATATACAGCTTGAAAAATAAAAAGAGGGAATACAATCATGATTTATTAGATAATTGGTACATACTGTAGAGCCAATGAAAATTTTCAAAATTTCACACTTATAGGTTGCTCCAGCTGAACTAGTAAGAGTCATGGAAGCTATAATTGCTTTTACTATTTCAATTCCAAGGATCAATTCTATGCCTGCTACAAGTGGTAATAATAGATAGGCATAAATCATGAAACTGTATGACGAAAAATCTTTCAAATATTCTTGTGAATAATCATATATCATTACAGAGATAACATTTAACATTTCAAAAAATATGAGAGGGAAGCAAGCATCACCTTTTTGTCAATGTACAAAAGCAACTTTGGGAAATTAAGTCTCCAACTTATTATAAGGGAATGTGTGTTTTCTGGGAACATTTACTAATTAGCAAAACACTCCATCCATTTGCCCTGTAATTCTCATACAGAAAGTCATGGTAACAAAATATAATTAACAGATTTCTCATCATTTTCACAAAGATAGCACTTGTAAGGGATTTCCACCACTTATTCCTCAAATAATCAATATTTTATAGTGACTAGCTTATCCCAAATGATTGTGCATCAACTATAAAAGACCTCTTCCGTGGGGAATAACGGGCTGACCCACCTGGTTCCCAAGATACCCTTTTCGTGAGGAAAGTAAGAACCAACCCCAATGATCAGCAATAGAAGACCTCTTCTGTGAGAAGAAGTGGGTAACAAGACTTGGTCAGTAAGAGAGACCTCTTTCATCAAGAAAGGAAGGGCCGACCCTAATGGTAAAAAAAGGAAGACCTCATTCGTGAGGAATAAAAGATCGACCCGATTTGGTCGGAAAAATAAGATCTCATCCATTAGGATAGAAGGGCCGACCCAACCAAATCGGGAAAAGACCTCTTTTACGAGGAAAAGAGAAAAGAGGGCCTGATCCCAATGGTCGACAAGAGAAGACCTCATCTCTGAGGAATGAAAGCCTAAATCAACCTAGTCGACAAGAGACCTTATCCATGAGGAAACAAAGACCGACCAAACCTAGTCAATAAGAGACCTCTTCCGTGAGGAGAGAAGGGCCGACCACAATAGTCGGTAAGAAAGAACCTCATTCGCAAGGAAAGAAGGGCCAACCCAATCTGATCTATAAGAGACCTCTTCCTCGAGGAAAGGAAGGGCTGACCTTAATGGTTGATAAAAGAAGACCTCATCCTTGAGGAAAAGAAGACCGACCCGACCTAGTAGGAAGGAGAAGACCTCATCCATAAGGAAAGAAGTGCCGACCCAAACTAGTTGGTAAAAGACCTCTTCTGCGAGGAAAGGATGGGCTTAGCCTAATGGTCGGAAAGAGAAGACCTCATAGCTAAGGAAAGACCGACTCAACCTAGTCGGTAAGAGACTCATCCATGAGGAAAGAAGGGCAGACCCTAATAGTCGGTAATATAGAACCTCATTTGTTAGGAAAGAAGGTCCGACCCGACCTGGTCGACAAAAGAAGACCTTATCCATGAGGAAAGAAGTGTCGACCTGATTTGGTCAATAAGAAACCAATTCTATTAGGAAAAGAAGTGCCATCCCCAATGATCAGCAAGAGAAGACCTCATCAGTGAGGAAAGAAAGATCAACCCAACCTGGTCGGTAAGAGACCTCATCCATATAGGAAATAAAGATCTATAAAACCTGGTGGGCTAAAGACCTCTTCCGCGAGGAAGGAAGGACCGACCTGACCTAGCCTCTAAGAGACCTCTTTCATGAGGAAAGTAAGAACTGACCCCAGTGGTCAGCAATAGAAGACCTCTTTTATGAGGAAAGAGGAGCCAACCCAACTTAGTCGGCAAAAGAGACCTCTTCCGCGAGGAAAGGAAGGGTCGACCCCAATAGTCGACAAAAGAAGATCTCATCCGTGAGGAATGAAAGACCGACCCAACCTAGTCGGTAAGAGACCTCATCCATGAGGAGAGAAGGCTTGACCCCAATGGTCAGTAATATAGAACCTCATTCATGAGGGAAGAAGGGCCGACCTGACCTGGTCGACAAAAGAAGACCTTATCCGTGAGGAAAGAAGTGTCGACCCAACTTGGTCAGTAAGAGACCTATTCCGTGAGGAAAAGAAGTGCCATCCCCAATGGTTAGCAAGAGAAGACCTCATTAGTGAGGAAAGAAAGACCAACCCAACCTGGTCGGTAAGAGACCTCATCCGTGAAGGAAAGAAAAACCGGCAAAACCTAGTGGGAAAAAGAACTCTTCCGTGAGGAACAAAGGACCGACCCGACCTGGTTTTCCAAGAGACCTCTTTCGTGAGGAAAGTAAGAACCGACCCCACTAGTCAATAATAGAAGACCTCTTCTGTGAGGAAATAAGAGGGCAACATAACCTAGTCGGCAAGAGAGACCTCTTCCGTGAAGAAAGGAAGGGCTGACCCTAATGGTCGAAAAAAGAAGACCTCATCTGTAAGGAATAAAAGACCAACCCAACCTAGTCGGCAAAAGAAGACCTCATCCATTAGGACAGAAGGGCCAACCCAACCAAATCGGGAAAAGACCTCTTCTACGAGGAAAGGAAGGGCTGATCCCCATGGTCGGCAAGAGAAGACCTCATCTATAAGGAATGAAAGACCGAACCAACCTAGTTGATAAGAGATCTCATTTGTGAGGAAAGAAAGACAGACCCAACCTGGTCGGTAAGAGACCTCTTCTGTGAGGAGAGAAGGGCCAAGACCACAATAGTCAGTAAGAAAGAACCTCATTCGCGAGGAAAGAAGGGCCAACCCAATCTGATCGATAAGAGACCTCTTCCTCGAGGAAAGGAAGGGCTGACCCTAATAGTCAACAAAAGAAGACCTCATCCATGAGGAAAAGAAGACCGACCCAACCTGGTAGGAAGGAGAAGACCTCATCCATGAGGAAAGAAGTGTCGACCCAACCTAGTCAATAAAAGACCTCTTTTGTGAGGAAAGGATGAGCCTAGTCTAATGGTCAGAAAGAGAAGACCTCATCGCTGAGGAAAGAAAGACCAACCCAACCTAGTCGGTAAGAGACCTCATCCCTGAGGAGAGAAGGGCTGACCCCAATAGTCGATAATATAGAACCGTAATATAGAACCTCATTTGTGAGGAAAGAAGGGCCCCCCGACCTTGTTGACAAAAGAAGACATTATCCATGAGGAAAGAAATGTCGAGCAGACTTGGTCGGTAAGCAACCTATTATGTGAGAAAAAAAAGTGCCATCCCTAATGGTTAGTAGGAGAAGACCTCATCAGTGAGGAAAGAAAGATCGACCCAACCTGGTCAGTAAGAGACCTAATCCGTGAATGAAAGAAAGACCGACAAAACCAAGTGGGTAAAAGACATCTTCTGTGAGGAAAGAAGGACCGATCTGATCTGGCCTCCAAGAGACCTCTTTCATGAGGAAAGTAAGAACTGACCCCAATGGTCAGCAATAAAAGAACTCTTCTGTGAGGAAAGAAGAGCCAACTCGGATTGGTCGAAAAGAGAGACCTCTTCCATGAGGAAACTAAGGGCCGACCCCAATTGTCGACAAAAAAAGATCTCATCCATGAGGAATAAAAGATCGACCCGACCTGGTCGGCAAAAGAAGACCTCATCCATTAGGATAGTAGGGCCGACCCAGCCAAGTCGACAAAAGACCTCTTCTGTGAGGAAAGGAAGGGCTGACCCCAATGGTCGGCAAGAGAAGACCTCATCTGTGAGGAATAAAAGACTAACTCAACCTAGTCAGCAAGAGACCTCATCCATGAGAAAAGAAAGACTGACCTACCCTAGTCCGTAAGAGACCTCTACCGTGAGGAGAGAAGGATCGACCCCAATGGTCGGTAAGAAAGAACCTCATTCATAAGGAAAGAAGGGCCAACCCAACCTGATTGACAAGAGACCTCTTCCTCGAGGAAAGGATGGGCTGACCCTAATGGTCTATAAAAGAAGACCTTATACATGAGGAAAGGAGGACCGACCCGACCTGGAAGGCAAGAGAAGTCCTCATCATGAGGAAAGAAGTGCCGACCCAACCTAGTCAGTAAAAGATCTCTTTTATAAGGAAAGGATGAGCTAACCATAATGGTCTGCTAGAGCTGACCTCATCTATGATAAAAGGAAGACTAACCCAACCTAGTTGACAAGAGACATCTTATGTAAGGAGAGAAGGACCGATCCGACCTGGTCTACAAAAGACCTCTTTTGAGAGGAAGACGACCGAAAAAAGAAGAACTCCTTTGTGAGGAAAAAAGGGCCGACCCTATCACACCCTACCTCAATTTAGGCCAAGGTATCACAGATGCAGTACCTTAATTTCACAAATACGTCTAAGATCACATTCTAAAATTAGAGTATGCTAATAAAGTCATACAAATAACATTGGTGATGTACGAAAGTGATAAATTACAAATATAAAAGACCCATTTGTTTACAACCATAGGTTATAATTTTACTTACAACTTATTTCATAAATATTTACATCGAAAGGAATGACTGAAATAATAGAAGTGAACTCCATCAACATCTTGGTGTCTCACAAACACAAGCCTCACAACCGTCGTCGAAATCCAATCCTGCCTCAGCACCGGTTCCACCATCTAAAAGAGTAATCAATGAGGGGTAAGCTTCACAAGCTCAGTGAGGGGTAAACTTCACAATCCCAGTGAGGGGTGTGCATGCAAGCACACACAACAAATGATGCAATGCGAGCTCCAAATAGACATATGATGCATATAAATCCATTATTATATTGCTTTCCTATTTCCATTTTTAGGTCCATCATTGGGTATAAGTGCTACGTAACGTAGGTAGTATTCCCTCTCCAATACGTCAGGCTCCAGGGATACAAGCTCGTTGCAAGCGGAAGTCTGCAGGTCCCGAAATCCTACACATCAATCACCCTGTAAACTTCCAAAGGTAACCCCAACAGCCATGGCCTCAGAATCCTACACATCGGTCACCTATGTTGTGGACAGCCATGGGTCCTAGAAAACCCCTCGATCCCTCGTGTTGTATCCACCTTTGAGTACAATACGTTGCACTGCAGATATAGTATTCTTAATAACATACCACCCTTTGGGATTAGCCAGTACCTAACCCCTGCTGGCAAGGGGTGGTGTGGCACCAAGGTCTATGAATCCTGACCATATGCATTCTATATGCATTAGTAACAATCCATAACATCCAATTATACATCGGTGGCCATCACTATAATACTGACCTCTGAGCCCATGGTATCGGAGTCCTCCCAGCCACATCGTGCCTCAGACCATCGATGTTACAATCATTACCACTCACCTATATTACTACACATCCACAAAATCATTATCACAACAATCCCGGTAAAACATTCCACTCATCTATATTACTACACATCCACAAAATCATTGTCACAAAAATCTCGGTAAAACATGCCACATATGCAATTTATATATAACTTTAAAGAAAATACATCCAAAACAGAGTTAGCACAACATTACACATGAGCATGCAGAAATAAAAATCTAGAAACAATCTGCAAAATAAGTCAAACACCCACTCACCTCAAAACAACTCCCAAACTGCCTATGTACTAACCCTATTTAAAGCCTTGGAAAAGTCCCCAAGCTTCCCCTACCCATAAGGTTAATTCAGGTTAAAGATAATGGAACATAACCCACAAGGGTTAGGGCACTAACCAGCAAGAACAGGGGTTGATCATGCTTAAAAACACCCAACCAGTGGGTCATTTCTACAGAAAATTCCTGCACTCCTAGTCTCCTACAGGTTGTTCTGCTAGTTCCCTTGGCTTGGGCTGCTCATGGTCGATGGGTTGGGGAAGGTCTATCCTTGTCCCTAGGGTCATTATTCAGTCCCTAATGTGACCATCATAGTTATAGGTTAAAGTAAAATAATGATACTTTACCCACCTCAATGCCCTTCCAGGTAATTAGAATATTACATATTTATCTTACACTATTGGTACATCTTTATCTTACACTATTGCCCTTCCAAGTGAATCAATCGCTTGGATTCACTAAACTCATCGGATATGTGAGTACGATAAAGTTGAGGCTTTCTTGAATGCATTTCCCCATCATTTATTTTCAACTTTCAAAGGAGGAGGAGCATAAGTGATGTCACCATTGCAGTTGTGCAGAAAACAATAACATGGGAAGATAAAAAACAATTAGACCAAGATGAAAAAATAATTATCAAATTAAAGTAAGCAAGTAAATGAGTAATAGCGTCTCAACCTTGTAATCTAGCATGTGTGCTAGATATGCTCCTTCAAACGCTGGTGAACTATTTGAAAATAGAATTCATGAGGAGCAATAATATACAACTGTTTAAGCTACACTCAGCAATCCAAAAGGTATACAAGAGTTAGGCTCCAGTTCTCTTTCTATAAAAATAATGGTGTGCAATGCATAAATGACATTCTATAAGTGGAACACAAGATGAAAGTAGCCTGCCACTTTTAAAACAATGATATTTATCCATATCAGTGCAAAGAATCCAAAAACACAGCTCTCAAATTTTTAAGACCAGGTCACCAGGTCCTTTACGGGGAACAGTATCAATAGAACAATGCCAAACAGAACAACGAAGCTTCTTCATATAACATTTCAGATGGATCCAAACACGAAATATTCATGAAATTTATGAGGCAATCCACTGAACTCACTTGGATGAATTCAATTTTCTTTCAATAAATTTATTGATTTAAATTCAGAAGGTGGCATTTGTTAACAAATTGATAAATAAAGGCACCAAAAACCAAAAATCAATAATGAAGACTCATACCATGTCATGAGTTTCCACGCCACCAAGACCCATCATATCAATAAAAATATATTCCCTATTCAAAACAAGCTGTGACATTCAGCGAACCTGCAATTTATAAATTCAGGAAATAGCAAAAGCGCATGTTTCTCACCGGGGTTTCTCTATAGCTTCAATTATTGGTAGAGCTTCTATTCCACCTTTAAAAGATCAAAAGAACAATAAGTAAAGGTGAAGTAAACAAGATTACGTACACAAAACAATGATGCCGTCAAGAATCTCCAAACACAAAGAACAAGAATATGAATTAGGGTGTAGAAACCTAGCCCAAACTAGTAAAAACTGAACTGAAAATAGCCCGGACCAAACTGAACCGAAGTCTTATTGGACTGGTTCCGGTTTGGGACGTTATGACCCCAAATCCAAACCGAAATAAAACCGATAACAATTAGAAATCAGTCCAAAACTCATTAAAAACTAGGTTTTTGCATAATTTTGTATGGCAAACCGAAGCCTAACCCGAACAAAACTGAACCAACCCAATTACAAATAGATAGAAGAAACCAAAGCCAAACCGAACTGAAACCAAAACCAAACCAAAATTGAACTTCCCTTATTTGTTTGGTTTCGGCGCTGAGACCAAAACCAAACCAAACTGATTGACACCCCTAACATAAACACTGGTGTAGCGTGACATTAAGGATTTCAAAGACTAAAATCCCCAAGGAAAAGTTTTCATTTTTTATAAGTTAACCTGAACAATGAAAAGATACATGAAATTTAACAAGAATGTGTAAAAATAATTCTCATTTTTTTTTAGGGGGTGGGGTGTGATATTACACTTTAACATCGTTTTTACTCCACATATAAGAATCAAGACTGAATGATATAGAAAACACCGATAGTTAAGAAGACATAAAATTTATTTGAGGATTTGATCATGAAGCACTAGATGGAGTGAAAATTTGGCATCTTCTATCTAGAATAAGTCTTCAGTAGGTTCTGGCTGTTCAGACTTGAACCTACCATATTGCCTCCTTAAACAAATCCTGTTGTGAAAAGAACAGGCATGTTTATCCAGTTGCTCTAAGACATGGATTACACTCTAAAATTTTACTAAAACAAACCTTTTGTTATCAGCCTTCTCCTTCTGTGGTCCTTGTTAGGCCACAACAGCAGCAACAGATCAAACTGCTACAAGACATCCATCGGATCTTTAAATTATAATAAGGTACAAAAAAAATTGTTATATACAAATACCATATGCAAACGCCCGAGAAAGACTCGAAGAGACGAAGGGAAGACATGACAGAGGAAATGAAGGTATGATCAGCCTTGGAAAAAATCATGAGGTCATTTGCAAAAAGAGAGATGGGAGAGCATAAGGGACTTACACTTAAGAATAGGGGAGATAAGAGATAAGGTGCTGGTTAGTAGAGGATTGAATGGACCAAGAGAGGGCCTCAAGGGCAAGGGAGAAAAGGAGAGGGGAGAGGGCAACCTTGATGAATGCCAACCAAAGCAGGGAAGCAGCCAGTGGGGCTGCCATTGACTAAGATAGAGAAGGAGGGGGGAGGAGATACTGGAGTAAATCCAATGGACAAAGGAAGGAGGGAAGGCCATCTGGAGCAAAACTTTGGAAATGAAATCCCAACGGATAGAATCAAAAGCTTTATAGATGTTAATCTTAAGGAGAGTAGCAGAGGAGTGGGACTTGCGATCAAATCCTCTGAAGCAATATTGTCCACAATACTTCTCTTGACAATGAAGGCAGATTGGTTTGGGCTCATAGAGACTGCTCCATATTTTTTTGGGTTGATAAATAGGAAGGTGTGGTTGATGCGTGTTGCTACCAAAAATCCGTATGAGCTGACCCTGCACAAGCACAGACGGCAGAGGCCCGGAGCTTTGTCCGGGGTTAGTCCTCCGACGCTCAAGTTAGGGATTGGCCGCACAGTTTTTGTTATAGGACTAATGGTGTGGGTATTGATGCTTACCTCTCCCTTTCTTCCGGGCCTTCTTATATAGCTCTTAGGGTTCCCTTTCCTAGGAGGAGTCTTCCTCGAGTCTACCTCCTTTCCTTTTAGAGTCCTACTCCGATACGTCCTACCCCTTCGTGGGGGTTCTCTTCACGCAGTTGACGTGGTAGAGTCCTGGCAGACTCTATCAGGTGGGTGACACGTGTCCAAGTGGGCGACGAGTGTCTTTACCCTACTGGACAGTCAATTTGGCTGTATTAGGAGCCCCCTTACTCCCGTCAGGAGACTCTTCCTGTGGGAGTAACCAAATTTTTCATTTTTTCTCCCCCCCCTTTTTTTTTTGAGTCCCTTCGGCCTTATTCCTTTTGCTTTGGCTTTATTCCTTCTGCTTCGGCTTTAGTTCTGCTTGTAACCCAGAACCTCAGTCAGCCGATGTGAAGAAGACCTTCGGTTAGTTCGGCTCGGCCGTGCCCAAGCCCCTGTTCGAGGTGGGGGACCTTCGGTTAGGTCCGCTCGGCTTTGGCCTGAGTCCCCAGCCGAGGTGAGGACCCCTTTTTTTTTTGAGTCCCTTCGGCCTTATTCCTTTTGCTTTGGCTTTATTCCTTCTGCTTCGGCTTTAGTTCTGCTTGTAACCCAGAACTTCAGTTAGCCGATGTGAAGAAGACCTTCGGTCAGTTCGGCTCGGCCGTGCCCAAGCCCCTGTTCGAGGTGGGGGACCTTCGGTTAGGTCCGCTCGGCTTTGGCCTGAGTCCCCAGCCGAGGTGAGGACCTTCGGTTAGGTCCGTTCGGCCTCGGCCTGAACTCCCAACCTAGGTAAAGACCTTCGGTCAGTTCGGCTCGGCCTTACTCGAGCCCCTGTCCGAGGTGGGGGACCTTCGGTTAGGACCTTCGGTTAGGTCCGCTCGGCTTTGGCCTGAGCCCCCAGCCGAGGTGAGGACCTTCGATCAGGTCTGTTCGGCCTCAGCCTGAACTCCCAACCTAGGTAAGGACCTTCAGTCAGTTCAGCTCGGCCTTGCCTGAGCCCCGACAGAGGTAGGACCCTCGGTCAGTTTGCCTCGGCCTTATCCGAGACCCCGACATGGTAAGGACCTTCGATCAGGTCCGTTCGGATTTTGCCTGAACTCCCAACCGAGGTGGGGACGCCGAACTCCCAACAGAGGCAAGGACCTTCGGTCAAGTCCTTTCGGCCTTGGCCTGAACTCCCAACCGAGGTGAGGACCTTTGGTCAGTTCGGCTTCGGTTGAACTCCCAACCGAGGTGAGGACCTTCGGTCAGGTCCGTTCGGCCTTGGCCTGACTCCCAACCGAGGTGAGGACCTTCGGTCAAGTCCGTTCAGCTTTGGCCGAACTCCCAACCGAGGTGAGGACCTTCGGTCAAGTCCGTTCGGCCTTGGCCTGAACTCCCAACGTAGGCAAGGACCTTCGATCAATTCGGCTCGGCCTTGTCAGAGACCCCGGCTGAGGTATGGACCCTCGGTCAAGTCAGTTCAGCTTTGGCCTGAACTCCCAACCGAGGTGAGGACCTTCGGTCAGGTCCGTTCGGCTTTGGCCGAACTCCCAACCGAGGTAAGGACCTTCGATCAGGTTCGTTCGGCCTTGGCCTGAACTCCTAACCGAGGCAAGGACCTTCGGTCAATTCAGCTCGGCCTTGTCCGAGACCCCGACCGAGGTATGGACCCTCGGTCAAGTCCGTTTGGCTTTGGCCTGAACTCCCAACCGAGGAAAGGACCTTCGATAACTTCAACTCGGCCTTTTCCTGGGTGCCCGACCGAGGTGAAGACCTTCGGTCAGCTCGGCTCTGCCTTTTCTTGAGCCCCCGACTGAGGTGAGGACCTTTGGTCAGATCGGCTCGGCCTTTCCCTGAGCCCCCGACCGAAGTGAGGACCTTCGGTTACTTCGGCTCGGCCTTTTCCTGAGCCCCCGACTGAGGTGAGGACCTTCGGTCACTTCGGCTCGGCCTTTGCCTGAGCCCCCGACCGACTTGAGGACCTTCGGTCACTTCGGCTCGGCCTTTGCCTGGGCGCCCGATCGAGGTGAAGACCTTTGACTGTATCCGTTCAGTAGAGTTAAGGTCACCAAACAGGAGAATTCCTCTCAATTGCCGTAAACCAGCTTTCGTATTTTCCATAAATAAGATCCTCCCGGGTTAAGGATGAGGAATTACAACTTAAAAGTGCATAAAAGCAAAAATTGCAAAAATTATAAAAAACAGGTGTGCTTGCTACTTCACTACTGATAGAACTTTCTTAAGTTCTGAGAGTTTCACGATCAGGGTACCCTTTCTCCCCCAGTAGTCTCCAGGTGATAGGACCCTGGTCGTATTACCTTTGAGACTCTGTAGGGACCTTCCCAATTTGGATCTAGCATCCCTTGATGTCTCGGGTCTGATACTTCAGCCCTTCTGAGGACGAGGTCACCCATTCTGAACTCGTTCTTTCAAACTTTGGTGTTATAGTGCCTCGCAACCCTCTGTTGGTAAGCGGCCATCCTTTCTTGCGAAGTGTCTCTGATTTCGGCCAAGAGGTCTAAATTCGCTCGGAGCCCTCCATCGTTTTTCTCTTCATTGTAGTACTGAATCCGATGGGTAATGGCCCCTATCTCCACTAGAAGTACAGCTTCAGTGCCGTATGTTAAAATGAAGGGTGTTTCTCCGGTGGCCAATCTCTCAGTAGTGCAGTAAGCCCAGAGGATGTGGTGCAACTCGTCTGCCCATAGTCCTTTGGCGTCATCAAGTCTCTTCTTTATTCCTTGAAGCAGTGTACGGTTGGTTACCTTTGTCTGCCCGTTGGTCGGTGGATAACCGACAGAGGTTTTCCTGTGGTCAATGCCGAGGGCATCACAAAACAAGCCGAAGGTCGGATTGGCGAACTGAGTTCCATTGTCCATTACCACAACCCAAGGGATTCCAAATCTATAGACTACCTCCCTTTGGAAGAAGTCCCTTACGTTCTTTTCGGTTATCGTCCCCAGTGCTTCAGCTTCTGCCCATTTCGTGAAGTAGTCTACGACCACCACGACAAACTTCCGTTGTCTGGTGGCCAAGGGGAATGGGCCTAGGATGTTGATTCCCCACATGACGAATGGTATTAGGCTCGATAGAGATGAGAGCTTGGTAGAGTGTAGCCTAGGAACGAGGGCAAACATCTGGCACTTGACGCACTTCTTGACTAATGATTCCGCGTCCTTCCTCATTGTCGGCCAGTACAGACCCTGCCTTAGCACCTTATGTGCCAAGGCTTGGGCTCCTAGGTGTTGGCCGCATATCCCTTCATGCACTTCCCGGAGTGCGTACTCACCATCGGCGGGGTCCAGACACTTGAGGTACGGCACAGTGAACCCTATTTTGTATAGTGTCTCATCGTTTAGAAGGAAGCGTGCAGACCTTATTCGTACTTTCCTTGTCTCGTCCCTATTCTCTGGGAGCTTTCCTTCCTTGAGGTATTTGTTTATGGCATCCATCCAGCTTTGGCCGTGTTCGCCTACAGGTAATACCTCTCGGGGTTTTTCGGTATTTGGCTGTGATAGTACTTCAAAATACACTGATCGTCCAAGATCTGCGAAGTTGGAGGTGGCCAACTATGACAGTGCGTCTGCACTAGCATTCTCTTCTCGTGACACCTACCTTACCTCGAATTCCTTGAAGGCTGATATTCTTTCTCGTACCGTCTTCAAGTACTCGGCCATCCTTTATTCTTGGGCTTCTTAGTCTCCATTCACCTGTCGCACCATAAGCTGTGAGTCACTATGCACCACCAGCTCCTTTACCATCAAAGCCCGAGCCAGATTAATTCCGGCTATTAACGCTTCGTATTCTGCTTCATTGTTGGAGGCGTCGAAGTCAAACCGTAGGGCGTATTCTATCTTGAAACCCTCGGGACTGACCAACATGATTCCTGCGCCGCTTCCTGCGCTGTTGGAAGCACCATCCACGTACAATGTCCAAGCTTTTTCTCCTTGGTTCTCGGTGAACTCCTAGGGGTCATCAGGGAGCGTCGTCTCAGCGATGAAGTCTACGAGGGCCTGTGCTTTAATTGTGGTTCTCGGTTTGTACTGGATGTCGAATTCTCCCAACTCTATGGCCCAGTTTACCAGGCGACCGGACATATCCGGCCGCTGTAGTATCTTCTTTAGGGGCTGGTCTATGAGTTCGCATACCGTATGTGATTGAAAATATGGCCTCAGCTTTCTTGCCGCTGTCACTAGGGCATACGCCACTTTCTCTGCCTTTCTGTATCTTGTTTCAGCATCTAGAAGGGTTCGACTGACATACTATATTGGCCGTTGTTGCCTTCTTCCTTCGTCAGTACTGCGCTTACCGCCACTGCTGATATAGCAAGGTATAGCTGCAAGGTATCCCCAGTGTTCGGCTTCGTCAGCAGTGGGGGTGCGGCCAGGTACTCCTTCAATTGTTCAAAGGACTTTTTACACTCCTCCGTCCATTCGAACTTTTTGGTCCCCTTCAGTGCTTTGAAGAAGGGGAGGCATATGTCTGCCGACCGAGACATGAATCACCCGAGGGCGACGACCCGACCTATTAGCACCTGGGCTTGCTTCACACTCTGGGGTGACCTCATATCCCGAATGGCTTGTATTTTCACCGGGTTGGCTTCAATTCCCCTCTTTAAAACAATGAAGCCGAGGAACTTTCCCGAGGCTACTCCGAATGCACACTTTGCTGGGTTCAGCTTCATGCCGTACCGCCTCAACACCTGGAACGCCTCTTCTAAGTCTTGGATGTGTCGTTCCGCCTTCAGGCTTTTTACGAGCATATCGTCCACGTACACCTCCATAGTTTTGCCGACCATCCCCTTGAAGATTTTATTCACCAACCTTTGATAGGTGGCCCCTGTATTTTCTAGCCCGAAGCGCATGCCTTCATAGCAGTACAGTCCTCCCTCGATCACGAAGGAAGTTTTCGGGACATCAACCTCTGACATCTTGATCTGATTGTACCCCGAGTATGCATCCATGAAGCTCAGGGCCTCGTACCCTGCCGTGGCATCAATGAGGAGGTTTATCTTCAGCAGGGGGTATGCGTCCTTCGGGCAGGCCTTGTTCAGGTCGGTGAAGTCGATGCAGATCCTCCACTTTTCATTTACCTTCGGGACCATCACCACGTTAGATATCCACTCCGGGTATTGGATCTCGCGAATGAACTGGGCCTTTAGCAACTTTTCTACCTCTTCGTCTATTTTCTGCTGCCTTTCGGGGGCGAAAGTCCTCTTCTTCTGTTGCACCGACTTCTTCGTCGGATTAACATTCAGATGATGCTCTATTACCCCTCGGTCTATTCCAGGCATGTCTGAAGCCGACCAGGCGAAGACGTCAGAGTTGTTTTGGAGGAATGGGATGAGTTTTTCTCGCTTTTGCCTTGGCATTGTAGCCCCGATCTAGAATTACCGAGCATTATCCCCCTCTTCGGCCTTAACTTGTACCAGATCCTCAGCGGGTTCCCCCCGTTGGTAACTGGAATTATCGCGCAAATCCTCTATCGGGAGCACCTTGCCCGCCTTTTCTTTTTCCCCACAAGGTGGTGGCGTAGCACCTCCTAGATGCCTCCTGATCGCCTCGACATTCCCCGACACCGTTCTTAGTTGGGAATTTCATCTTGAGATGGGGTGTGGAGACGACAACCTTTAGTAGGTTCAAACCGACCCTCCCTAGTATGGCGTTGTACGCCGAGGTAATGCCTACTACCAGGAAGTTGATCATGACCGTTACTTGGCGATCTTCGATGCCGGCTCTTACTGGCAACTCAATCGATCCTTCCACTTTTACTGGGACGTCGGAGAATCCCTGCAATGGGTGTTCGACTTTCTTCAACTTTCTCTCGTCCAAGCCCATCTTCTGGAAAGCCTCAAGGAACAGGATATCAGTTGAACTGCCGTTATCCACCAAGATCCTCTTCACTCTGCAATCTGCTATGGTCATGGTGACTACCAAGGCATCGTCGTGCGGGGTGTGCACCCCTTCCAGATCGTCTTCTGAGAAGGAAATAACCGTCCCCGTCCTCGCCTTCTTGTTTGACCATTCAGCCACATGCACGCTTCTCGCATAGGCTTTTGCTTTCCTGGCCGAGATTGAACTTTCTCCAGCGGCTAGGCCTCCACAAATGGTCGCTATAACTTTGGTTGGGCTCTTATTCTCATCTCGGAGGCGATGGTCAGCTCCCTCGGGTGTCTTGTCCCTTCGCCACTCCTGATTGCCTCTGCGGGCAAGCCCCCTTCTTTCATAGCGGCCTCTGCTATCTCTCCGACGGTTTTCCCCACGGTCATTATCGTCTTGGGCATCCTCCTTTTCGCGGTCCACGAATCGGCCTAGATATCCTCTTCGAATCATTCCTTCTATCTCCCCCTTGAGGTGCCAACAATCTTCGGTGTCGTGGACGTGGTCTCTGTGGAAGTGGCAATATCTATCCATATTGCGTCTCTCGAGGTGTCGTCCCATCTTCCCAAGCCACTTCATGGCCCTGGCATCCAGGCATCTAGGGAGTCTTTTATCTGCATTAGTACCTCCGTTCGTCTCCGATTTAAGGGTGCATATTTTTTGAACTTCTTTGGTGGACTGGGTGCCCGTCCGCGCTCAGACTTTCGTCTTTTGCCTTCTTCGGAGGGTTTGTCGTCGGCCCTTGAGGTCCTCTTCCTTCCCATCTTCCTTTCAGCTTCTTCATCGGCTTGGAGGGTTTCTTCCATCTGGATGTACTTATCGCACCGAGCTCTCAGCTCGGCCAGGTTCCTCGGTGTATGCTTCGTCAAAGACCTTTTCAGCTCCTTATCCTTGACGCCTCCCAATAGGGCTGTGAACTCTTCTTTTGGGTCCAGACCTCTGGTCGTGATCTTCTCTTACTGGAAGCGCTTCATATAATTCCGCAGCGATTCTCCTTCATGTTGCTTGACGTTGGTCAAGTTCAACGTAGTCTTCTGAAGGGGTTGGCTACTGGAGAATCCCTTCACGAAGAAGTAGCTTAGATTGCTAAAGCTGTGGATCGACTTCGTCGGCAGACGGTTGTACCATAGCCTTGCCGCTCTCTGAACATCAATGGCAGGGCGCGACACATAATATTTTTTGAGACTCGATGGAACTGCCTGACGACCTTGAAGCCTTCCAGATGATCGACGGGGTCCCCAGACCCGTCTTATGTGTCATACTTTGGCAGACGAAAGTCGATCGAGAGCGGGTCCCTCATAACCTCATCAGCTAGGGCCGTGTCATTAGTGAGGTCTGGCTCTCGGGCTCCCGTCTGATTTTCTGCCACCTTCTTAATCTCATCTTTCAGGTCTAGGATCATCTGCTTTAACCCCGAGTCCTAGTGTCTCCTTAGTGTCTCGGCTCGTCTCCTTGGCGTGGTTCCCCATGTCGATCTTCGGCGGCACGCCGTGTCCTTCCCCTGGGTGTGGGACTTTCCCTCATTGCTTGGTTTTGAGGATTATGACCGGACCTTATCGATCTTGTACTGCTCCGATCCTCGTTTTGAGCTCTCTCATGCCAGATATGGGGGCCTCGCGGTGCTCCGCTGGTCTTCTGGGAGACAGTTTTGGAGACCTCCTTCATTGCCTTGGCCATTCGGTCATATTTGTCCTGGAGGGCTTCGAACTGCTCCCTCGTCACATATTCCTGCGCTCCAGGAGGGGGCGGAGGATTACTATCTCCGCGCACCAAATATCCGGCAGAACGCTGGTACCTCACAGAACCTTCTCGATCATCGTTCCCCCTTTCTCATCCAATTTCCGTCAAGGGGGGGTGCCCTGCTGAAGGTTCCTCCTCCCTCATGTTCATGTTTGATGCTGCTCTCGTCTTCTTGCTATTGTAGGTTCTCCCCACCATTACTATCGTTCCCACAGACAGCGCCAATCTGTTGCTGTCAAAAATCCATATGAGCTGGCCCTGCATAAGCACAGACGGCAGAGGCCCGGAGCTTTGTCCGGGGTTAGTCCTCCGACGCTCAAGTTAGGGATTGGCCGCACAGTTTTTGTTATAGGACTAATGGTGTGGGTGCTTACCTCTCCCTTTCTTCCGGGCCTTCTTATATAGCTCTTAGGGTTTAGGGTTTCCCCTTTCCTAGGAGGAGTCTTCCTCGAGTCTACCTCCCTTTTAGAGTCCTACTCCGAAACGTCCTACCACTTCGTGGGGGATATTCTCCTCACGCGGTTGACGTGGTAGAGTCCTGGCAGACTCTATGAGGTGGGTGACATGTGTCCAAGTGGGCGACGCGTGTCCTTACCCTACTGGACAGTCAATTTGGCCGTATTAATGAGTTTGATTTGGGAAGGGGAGAGGAAGAAACTCAGAATGGCATGGATAAGATCGTTTATGATGATACCAATAGGAGGAGAAAAATCCAATACTAAAACCATCAAGCCTAGAGGCCTTGCTAGATTTATGGGAGAGGACAGCCACGAGGATCTCATCATCAGAGGGAATGGTAGTGAGAGAGGGGAGGAGGTGGGGAGGAATGAATTTGTTAATGAGGTTGGGGGGAGGGGGAGGGGTGGAAGAGGTTTGAGAAGTAGGAAGCAGCTTCCAATTTGATGTCCTCCAGCTGGAGGATGGGAGTCTCATTGGAGGAAATAAGCTTGGAGATGGAGTTGAGATTGGTACGGGCTTTGAGGAATCTGTAAAAGAAGGAAGAATTGGAGTCCCCTAGCTCGAGCCACTTGATTCTGTGAAAAGACCAGCTTAATTTGATTCAGAAAGATTAAGTGCACAAGAACAAACCATTGTGTAAGTAACTCTTTCTACAAGCCCATAGAATTATAAGAGGGTAAAATATAATAAAAAAATATGCACAAGGCAATCTGAACACATATCAAAAGGAAAAAGACGTACTTCATAACTTCTATGGTTTTCTTTCAGTTGGCGTCATAAACTTACTGCAATACGCTAGTTTTACCTGGAAGAAGATTCTTTAGAAAAGGAGTCATCTTTTTAATTTACATTGTGAAGGGAAATAAAAATTAGAACTCAGGATCAAACATGTCAATATTGCATAATTGAGAAGCATNCTCATTATATCATATTTTATGAAATACTATTTTAAATTAAAAAAAAAAATGATGCTTAACTCTATAGTTTCCAAAATTTTTAATATAAATTACTAAAATGGTGGAAAGGAAAATTTTCCTTGTGAAATATGATTTTCTATTATTTATTTTAAAATAATCACAAAATAAAGATATTGAAACATTGAAATTTTTTCTGATGAAACAAATAAGGCCTAAAAAACAGTAGAAAATCCTATTTTATTGGAAAATTCTCTTTTCCAATTATTTTCCATTCAACTTTCCTAACTCAACCCAAAGAGAATGATGTCCATGGTCTCATTGAATTTGTTAATGCGTCCAAATATTAAGACACCTTAGTGACATCATTGAACAAGAAATGACACTTCTAGGTAAAACGAAGGCCAAATGCTCATTTTAATTTTTTCTGTGCCGCAGGATATGGTAACAGAGGTGCTGTCACTTAGTTGCGAAGGAGTAGAGCTTAGAAATAAAGGAAGCTGTGTAAGGAGTATCATGACTAACACTGAACTGCCAACCGAGACAAATCAGTTGCAGCCAGCCTACTACATTGAGGAGGTCATCAGTACATGGCCTTGGTAGCTTCGGAATACTATTTTCCACTTGGACTTTATTTTTTAGTTTAATATTCTTGTTATTAAGTATGTAACTTGTAAACTAATATATTAGGACTACAGAGTTTTTTGGAAAGAAAAAAAAAAATGCTTTTCTCTTCACTAAAATGAGAAATCGGTCATCACCATCTCATAACCATAACCATGGTTTTGAAGAAGAAAGCCTAACCTGGATATAATTCTGTTAGTTTTGTTAGTCCCACATTGATTCTGAGTGGAAAAATCATTTCCTCATATACATGTGAACACCTTCTCTTATCAGATCAGTATTTTGAGATGAAAATTTACAAATTTTTCAGAGGGACCCCGTGGGGATTTTCATCCCTAAACTCAGCGTCTATCTTAGACCATATTTCCATCAACGGTAGTGCTCTACCTCTGGCCATCTGTTTCCACTGTCACCTTCTTTTTCCTGCAACTCTACTTCATTGGTATTCAACAAGGAATTGCAACCTTACCTTAGGTCATATGTCAGATTTCAAACCCAAAATCATCCATATAACCCTATACATTGGCATACCTTCTAACATAAGTCCAAGAAGCCCCATCCCAATGATGTATACACTTATTTGGTAGTCTCATAATTTCCAATGCTTTATTTTGCTATTTGAAAAGCTAAATGGTGTGGGCAAACCTTATAACCTCTTAGGTTTCACCAAAAAGAATAGAGCTTCTAATTACATATTTAATCATAAATGCTTTCCATTATGGAAATAGATGATAGTGCAACTTATAATGCTCATCTTCAATATCTTTATGCTAAACAAACTTTGGCGATCCATTTAAATTTTCCTCAATGGCTTCCATATCGTCTACTAATTTCTTACAAATAAATTTGACAAAAAGCTATGAGATAGCATTAAGCCTTGGCTAATCTATTCTTTTTGTAGGGTGGGTTGGGCTTGGGATAAGTTTCTTTAACCTAGATCTGAATGGCCTATTTCATGTAACGAGTACTAGAACAGAAGGTATTATACCATGAATTTGATCTTATCCATGAAACTAAACTTGATCGAGTCCTGACATGCTTATCAAGTGGCAATAAACTACTTTTCTAATTGTCATTTTTAGAGAAGGACATCAAAACAAACAGATTAGGCTAAATATGAAGAGTTGGGGTTCACAAGATCAGAATAAGTTGCAGAATAACGTTTATTTCCTGTAACCTCTAAGATTTGAAAAAAGATCTCTTATGTCACTCACTTTCGTAAATAAATTACACATAAAAGTCTATTATGTTAGTTGAAAATCGTTAAGTGATGATGTCACGAGGTTAATATTTACTAAATGACCAAACTACCCTTGAAGAAGCGTAAACTTACCGTTTTACCCTTGTTTGTTGCCCTAAATAGATTGATAAAAACCAGATTTGGGCTTAGTGCTTATCTTTTCTCCTTGCTTCTCAATGATGGCGCTCCATGGCTGCTCGACGATGACGATGCCAGCGTAACAGAAGCTACTCCAACTATCTTAGTGCCGGAGAGATCAAAATGAGTAATCAAAGAGATCGATGGATTGATTAGGGATGGAGGTAAGGAGACAGCTATTATCGAGAAGAGAACAGGGGGTTCGAGTTGAGGTTCGATGGGACTGAAGGAGAGATATAGAAGATCAATCTGTTGTTGCTTGTAGATGAAGAGACATTGAAAGATACGAGTAATTGCTGCTGTCACACCCCGCCTCCACTCACTTGAAGGTTGGTGACATGGACATGCACACGTGTCCACAATCCATCCAAGATCCACGATCTAGTACTTTAAGTGCATAAAATTATGAAATGATTCTACGATCACGAGATAATAATAATGGTAAAATATACATAACTGGTAAAGTCTAATAATATATACCATATTTACCAAAATGTTTTCGCAGCAGAATATAAATTACAGTTATGCCCCTAGGGATAAATCTGATATGTAAACAAAATAATCAAAAGGGAAGATGATACTTTCATCTTCAGCGTGCTCTGAAAGCACAATCATCACATACACAACCATCCTCATGCATGACCAGCTCCTCATCCCAAATGTCACCCCGTAGAAGGCGGGCTCCTCAGCCACAGTCCCTATATGGTTCCTGAATCCACATCTAAAAACGGGGCAACAACAGGAGTGAGCTTCCATGAAGCCCAGTGAGGGGTGCACTTAAACATCCACAACAAATCATGAAATAAAACAACGTAAATACCCAACCAAACCAATATGAATGCAATTAAAATATTCATGATTGTCCAGAGTTTGTGTCTTTGCTAGAGTGCATAAAATATCTCACGTCACTTCAAAGCATAGAGATTCAAATGTGTCAAAATCTCACTTTCTTACCAGATGGTCTTCGACAATTAACAACCCTCCAAACTCTTACAGTGGCAGGATGCCCCATCTTAGAGACACAATGTCAAGAAGGAGGAGAAGACTGGCACAAGATGTCCCACATTCCAGATGTCACCGTGGAGTTGAAGAGGAGCTGATGCACTCAAATAGGTACTTAGGTACCTACCTTGATAAGCCCAATTAAGAATATTTTTTCCCATAATTTGTCAAAGTACTTTTGTGTTTCTATTAATTGTTGATCTCATTTTAAATATGATAGTACTATCTATTATCACTGGATTTAAATTTAGGCTTATTTCGTTCAAAGTACAAATCACTTGCAAGAAATTTTTGTAAGAGATGTGTTGCTGCCGAAAATCCGTATAAGCTAATCCTGCACAAGCAAAGAAGGCAGAAGCCTGGAGCTTTGCCCGGGGTTAGTCCTCCGACCCTCAAGTTATGGATCGGCTGCACAGTTTTTGATATAGGAGTAATGGTGAGGGTGTGGATGCTTACCTCTCCCTTTCTTCCGAGCCTTCTTATATAGCTCTTAGGGTTTAGGTTTCCCCTTTCCTAGGAGGAGTCTTCCTTTTAGAGTCCTACTCCGATACGTCCTACCCCTTCTTGGGGGATAATCTCCTCAAGCGGTTGACATGGTAAAGTCCTGGCAGCCTCTATCAGGTGGGTGACACGTGTCCAAGTGGGCGACGCGTGTCCTTACCCTACTGGATGTTCAATTTGGCCGTATCAGGAGCCCCCTTACTCCCGTCAGGAGACTCTTCCTGTGGGAGTAATCAAATTTTTCATCTTTTCTCTTCTCCCCTTTTTTTTTGAGTCCCTTCGGCCTTATTCCTTCTGCTTCGGCTTTAGTTCCGCTTGCAACCGAGAGATTCAGTCAGCCAATGTGAAGACCTTTGATCAGTTTGGCTCGGCCGTGCCAGAGCCCCTGTCCGAGGTGGGGACCTTCGGTTAGGTTCGCTCGGCTTTGGCCTGAGCCCCCAGCCGAGGTGAGGACCTTGGGTCAGGTCCGTTCGGCCTTAACCTGAACTACCAACTGAGGTAGGGACCTTAGGTTAGTTCGGATCGACCTTAGCCAATACCCCAACCGAGGTGAGTGCTTTCGGTCAGGTCCGTTCGGCTTTGGCCGAACTCCCAACCGAGGTGAGGACTTTCGATCAGGTCCATTCGGCGTTGGCCGAACTCCCAACCGAGGCAGGGACCTTCGGTTAGGTCTGTTCGGCCTTGGCCGAGACCCCGACTGAGGTGAGGACCTTCAGTCAGGTCGGTTTGGCTTTGGCCGAACTCCCAACCGAGGTGAGGACCTTTGGTCAGGTCCGTTCGGCTTTGGCTGAACTCCCAACCGAGGTAAGGACCTTCGGTCAGGTCTGTTCGGCTTTGGCCGAACTCCCAACCGAGGTGAGGACTTTCGATCAGGTCCATTCGGCGTTGGCCGAACTCCCAACCGAGGCAGGGACCTTCGGTCAGGTCTGTTCGGCCTTGGCCGAGACCCCGACTGAGGTGAGGACCTTTAGTCAGGTCGGTTTGGCTTTGGCCGAACTCCCAACCGAGGTGAGGACCTTTGGTCAGGTCCGTTCGGCTTTGGCTGAACTCCCAACCTAGGTAAGGACCTTCGGTCAGGTCTGTTCGGCTTTGGTCGAACTCCCAACCGAGGTAAGGACCTTCGGTCAGGTCCGTTCGGCCTTGGCCGAGACCCCGACCGAGGTGAGGACCTTCGGTCAGGTCGGTTCAGCTTTGGCCGAGACCCCGACTAAGGTGAGGACCTTCGGTCAGGTCAGTTCGGCTTTGGTCAAGCTCCCAACCGAGGTGAAGACCTTCGGCCAGCTCGGCTCGGCCTTTGCCTGGGCCCCGACCGAGGTGAGGACCTTCTGCTAGCTCGGCCTTCTCCTGAGCCCCGACCGAGGTGAGGACCTTCGGCCAGTTGGGCTTGGCCTTTGCCTGAGCCCCCGACTGAGGTGAAGACCTTCGGCTGTATCCGTTTAGTAGAGTTAAGGTCACCAAACAGGAGAATTCCTCTCAATTGTCGTAAACCAGCTTTCGTATTTTCCATGAATAAGATCCTCCAGAGTTTAGGATGAGGAATTACAACTTAAAAGTGCACAAGAGAAAAAATTGCAAAAATTACAAAAAACAAGTGTGCTTGCTACTTCACTACCTATAGAATTCTACTTCACTACTGATAGAATTTTCTTAAGTTCTGAGAGTTCCACGATCGGGGTACCCTTTCTCCCCCCGTAGTCTCCAGGTGATAGGACCCTGGTCGTATTACCCTTGAGACTCTGTAGGGACCTTCCCAATTTGGATCTAGCTTCCCTTGATGTCTCGGGTCTGATACTTCAACCCTTCTGAGGACGAGGTCACCCATTCTGAACTCGTTCTTTTCGAACTTTGGTGTTGTAGTGCCTCGTAGCCCTCTGTCGGTAAGCGGCCATCCTTTCTTGCGAAGTGTCTCTGATTTCGGCCAAGAGGTCTAAATTCGCTCGGAGCCCTCCATCGTTTTCCTTTTCATTGTAGTACTGAATCCGACGGGTAATGGCCCCTATCTCTACTGGAAGTATAGCTTCAGTGCCGTATGTTAAAATGAAGGGTGTTTCTCCGGTAGTCGATCTCTCAGTAGTGCGGTAAGCCCAGAGGATGTGATGCAACTCGTCTGCCCATAATCCTTTGGCGTCATCCAGTCCCTTCTTTATTCCTTGAAGAAGTGTATGGTTGGTCACCTCTGTCTGCCCGTTGGTCGGTGGATAACCTACAGAGGTTTTCCTGTGGTCAATGCCGAGGGTATCACAGAACAAGCCGAAGGTCGGATTGGCAAACTGAGTTCCATTGTCCGTTACCACAACCCGAGGGATTCCAAATCTATAGACTACCACCCTTTGGAAGAAGTCCCTTATGTTCTTTTCGGTTATCGTCGCCAGTGCTTCGGCTTCTGCCCATTTCGTGAAGTAGTCTACCGCCACCACGACAAACTTCCTTTGTCTCATGGCCAAGGGGAATGGGCCTAGGATGTCAATTCCCCACATGGCGAATGGTACTTGGCTCGATAGAGATGAGAGCTCGGTAGAGTATAGGTTAGGAACGGGGGCGAACATCTGGCACTTGATGCACTTCTTGACTAATGATTCCGCGTCCTTCCTCATTGTCGGCCAGTACGGACCCTGCCTTAGCACCTTATGTGCCAAGGCCCGGGCTCCTAGGTGTTGGCCGCATATCCCTTCATGCACTTCCCGGAGTGCGTACTCGCCGTCGACGGGGTCCAGACACTTGAGGTACGGCATGGTGAACCCTATTTTGTACAGTGTCTCGTCATTCAGAAGGAAGCGTGTCGACCTCATTCTTACTTTCCTTGCCTCGTCCCTATTCTCTGGGAGCTTTCCTTCCTTGAGGTATTCGGTTATGGCATCCATCTAGATTTGGCCGTGTTCGCCTACAGGTAATACCTCTCGGGGTTTTTCGGTACTTGGCTGTGATTGCACTTCAAAATACACCGATAGACCAAGATCTATGAAGTCGGAGGTGGCCAGTTGTGACAGTGCATCTGCACTAGCATTCTCTTCTCGTGACACCTGCCTTACCTCGAATTCCTTGAAGGCCGTTATTCTTTCCTGCACCGTCTTCAAGTACTCAGCCATCCTTTGTTCTTTGGCTTCGTAGTCTCCATTCACCTGTCGTACCACGAGCTGTGAGTCACTATGCACCACCAGCTCTTTTACCATCAAAGCCCGAGCCAGATTAATTCTGGCTATTAACGCTTCGTATTCTGCTTCATTGTTGGAGGCGTCGAAGTCGAACCGTAGGGCGTATTCTATCTTGAAAGCCTCGGGGCTGACCAATATGATTCCTGCGCCGCTTCCTGCGCTGTTGGAAGCACCATCCACGTACAATGTCCAAGCCTTTTCTCCTCGGTTCTCGGCAAACTCCTGGGGTCGTCGGGGAGCGTCGTCTATGCAATGAAGTCTGCAAGGGCCTGTGCTTTAATTGTGGTTCTCAATTTGTACTGGATGTCAAATTCTCCCAACTCTATGGCCCAGTTTACTAGGTGACAGGACATATCCGGTAGCTGCAGTATCTTCTTCAGGGGCTGGTTCTGTGAGTACGCATACCATATGTGATTGAAAATATGGCCTCAGCTTTCTTGCCGCTGTCACTAGGGTATACGCCACTTTCTCTGCCTTTCTGTATCTTGTTTCGGCATCTAGAAGGGTTCGGCTGACATAGTATATTGGCCGTTGTTGCCTTCCTTCTTCCTTCGTCAGGACTGCGCTTACCGCCACTGCTGATACAACAAGTTATAGCTGCAAGGTATCCTCGGTGTTCGGCTTCGTCAGCAGCGGGGGTGCGGCAGGTACTCCTTTAATTGTTCAAAGGATTTTTTGCACTCCTCTGTCCATTCGAACTTTTTGGTCCCCTTCAGTGCTTTGAAGAAGGGGAGGCATCTTTCTGCTGACCGAGATATGAATAGCCCGAGGGCGGCGACCCGACCCGTTAGCTCCTGGACTTGCTTCACATTCTGGGGTGACCTCATATCCCGAATGGCTTGTATTTTCATCAAGTTGGCTTCAATTTCCCTCTCCGAGACAATGAAGCCGAGGAACTTTCCCAAGGCTACACTGAATACACACTTTGCCGGGTTCAGATTCATGTCGTACCGCCTCACCACCTGGAACGCCTCTTCTAAGTCTTGGATGTGTCGTTCTGCCTTCAGGCTTTTTACGAGCATATCGTCCACGTACACCTCCATGGTTTTTCCGATCATCCCCTTGAAGATTTTATTCACCAACCTTTGATAGGTGGCCCCTGCGTTTTTTAGCCCAAAAGGCATGACCTCATAGCAGTACAATCCTCCCTTGGTTATAAAGGATGTTTTTGGGACGTCGACCTCCGACATCTTGATCTGATTGTACCCCGAGTATGCATCCATAAAACTCAGTGCCTCGTATCCTGCCGTGGCATCAATGAGGAGGTCTATTTTCTGCAGGGGGTATGCGTCCTTCGGGTAGGCCTTGTTCAGGTCGGTGAAGTCGATGCAGATCCTCCACTTTCCATTTGCCTTCGAGACCATCACCACATTGTATATCCACTCCGGGAATTGGATCTCGCAGATGAACTGGGCCTTCAACATCTTCTTTACTTCCTCGTCTATTTTCTGCTGCCTTTCGGGGGCAAAAGTCCTCTTCTTCTGTTGCAACGGTTTCTTCGTCGGGTTAACATTTAGATGATGTTCTATTACTTCTCGATCTATTCCAGGCATATCTGAAGCCGACCAAGCAAAGACGTCAGCGTTGTTTCGGAGGAATGAGACGAGTTTTTCTCGCTGTTGCCTTGGCATGGTAGGCCCGATCTGAAATTGTCGAGCGTTATCCCCCTTCTCGGCCTCAACTTGCACCAAATCCTTAGCCGGCTCCCCCCGTTGATAACTGGCATCATCGCGCAGATCCTCTATTGGGAGCGCCTCGCCCGCCTTTTCTCTTCCCCACAAGGTAGTGGCGTAACACCTCCGGGATGCCTCCTGATCGCCTCGACATTCCCCGACACCGTTCTTGGTTGGGAATTTCATCTTGAGATGGGGTGTGGAGACAACAGCCTTTAGTAGGTTCAAACCAACCCTTCCTAGTATGGCATTGTATGCCGAGGTAATGCCTACTATCAGAAAGTTGATCATGACTGTTACTTGACAATCTCCAGTGCTGGCTCTTACCGGCAACTCAATCGATCCTTCGACCTTCACCGGGACACCAGAGAATCCCTGCAACGGGTGTTCGACTTTCGTTAACTTTCCCTCATCCAGGCCCATCTTTCGGAAAGCTTCAAGGAACAGGATATCAGCTGAACTGCCGTTATCCACTAAGATCCTTTTCACTTTACAATCCGCTATGGTCATGGTGACAACCAGGGCATCGTCGTGCAGAGTGTGTACCCCTTCCAGATCATCATCTGAGAAGGAAATAACCGTTCCCGTCCTTGCCTTCTTATTCGGTCATTCTGCCATATGTACGCTTCTCGCATAGGCTTTCGCTTTCCTGGTAGAGAATGAACTTTCTCCAGCGGCTAGGCCTTCATAGATGGTCGCTATAACTCTAGCTGGGCTCTTATTCTCATCTCGGAGGCGACGGTCAGCTTCCTCAGGTGTCTGGTCCCTTCGCCGTTCCTGATTGCCTCTACGGGCAGGCCCCCTCCTTTCATAGCGGGCTCTGCCATCACTCCGACGGTTATCCCTACGGTCATTACCGTCTTGGGCATCCTCCTTTTCACGGTCCACGAATATGCCTAGATATCCTCTTCGAATCATTCCTTCTATCTCCCCCTTGAGATGCCAACAGTCTTCGATGTCGTGGTCGTGGTCTCTGTGGAAGTGGCAATATCTATCCATATTGCATCTCTCGGGGTGTCGTCCCATCTTCCCTGGCCACTTCATGGCCCTGGCATCCGGGGAGTCTTTTATCTGCATCAGTACCTCCGTTCGTCTCCGATTCAGGGGTGCATAATTTTTGAACTTCCTTGGTGGACTGGGTGCCCGTCGGCGCTCAGACTTTCGTCTTTTACCTTCTTCGAAGGGTTTGTCGTCGGCCCTTGAGGTCCTCTTCCTTCCCGTCTTCCTTTCAGCTTCTTCATCATCTTGGAGGGTTTCTTCCATCTGAATGTACTTATCACACCGGGCTCTCAGCTCGGCCAGGTTCCTCGGTGTATGCTTCGCCAATGACCTTTTCAGCTCCTTATCTTTGACGCCTCCCAACAGGGCTGTGAACTCTTCTTTTAGGTTCAGACCTCTGATCGTGATCTTCTCTTGTTGGAAGTGCTTCATGTAGTTCTGCAGTGATTCTCCTTCATGTTGCTTGACGTTGGTCAAGTTTAACGTAGTCTTCTGAAGGGGTTGGCTACTGGAGAATCCCTTCATGAAGAAGTAGCTTAGATCGTTGAAGCTGTGGATCGACTTCGTTGGCAGACGGTTGTACCATAGCCTTGCCGCTCCTCTGAATGTTAATGGTAGGGCGTGACACATAATATTTTTTGAGACTCCATGGAATTGCATGGTGACTTGAAGCCTTCCAGATGATCGACGGGGTCCCCAGACCTGTTATAAGTGTTATACTTGGGCAGGCGAAAGCCGATCGGGAGCGGGATCCTCATGACCTCATCAGCTAGGGCTGTGTCATTAGTGAGGTCTGGCTCGTGAGCTCCCGTCTGATTTTTTGCCACCTTCTTGATCTCATCTTTCAAGTCCAGGATCATCTGCTTTAAACCCGAGTCCTCGTGCCTCTGTTCGTCTCCCTGGAGTGGTTCCCCATGTGGGTCTCTGGTGGCACGCCGCGTCCTTCCTTTAGGTGCGGGACTCTCCCTCATTGCTCGGTTTCGAAGGTTGTGACCAGACCTTATCGATCCTGTACTGCTCCGGTCCTCGTCTCGAGCCCTCTCAGGCTGGATGTGGGGGCCAGGCGATGCTCTGCCGGTCTTCTGAGAGACAGCTTTGGAGACCTCCTTCATTGCCTCGGCCATTCGGTCATATTTGTCCTGGAGGGCTTCGAATTGCTCTCTTGTCACATATTCCTACGCTTCAGGAGGGGGCGGAGGATCACTATCTCCTCGTACTGAATATCCGGCCGAACGCTAGTACCTTACGGATCCTTCCCGGTCATCGTTGCCCCTTTCTCGTCCCATCTCCATCGAGGGAGGGAGCCCCCCTGAAGGTTCTTCCCCCATGTTCATGTTTGACGCTGCTCTTGTCTTCTTACGGTTGTAGGTTCTCCCCACCATTACTGTCGTTCCCATAGACGGCGCCAATCTGTTGCTGTCGAAAATTCGTATGAGCTAATCCTACACAAGCACAGACGGCAGAGGCCCGAAGCTTTGCCCGGGGGTTAGTCCTCCGACGCTCAAGTTAGGGATCGGCCGCACAGTTTTTGATATAGGAGTAATGGTGAGGGTGTGGATGCTTACCTCTCCCTTTCTTCTGGGCCTTCTTATATAGCTCTTAGGGTTTAGGGTTTCCCCTTTCCTAGGAGGAGTCTTCCTCGAGTCTACCTCCTTTCCTTTTAGAGTCCTACTCCGATACGTCCTACCCCTTCTTGGGTGATAATCTCTTCACGCGGTTAATGTGGTAGAGTCCTGGCAGCCTCTATCAGGTGGGTGACACGTGTCCAAGTGGGTGACGCGTGTCATTACCCTACTGGATGTTCAATTTGGCCGTATCAAGATGTAAATCTTGTTTTACGGATTTTAACTATGAATTAGCTTTTACGTCAAATCAAATAGAGCATTAACATCAATTACATTTCTTTATTTTTATTTTTTTTAGGTTGCATCAAATATTGGGGATGACAATTGGATGAGTTGAGGGTCTACCCTACCTGCTTGCATATTTATGTCTGTGCCTTGGATTGGCTTCTCTTTCATCTTGTGTTTGGCATCTGATATGTGTCAATGTTGAAACTGCAGGTTTTACTAAATTTTGAGAATTTTATTGGCCTAATATAGGCTTCCATTTTATTGGGGATCAATTGCTGTCCTGAGGTTTAATCTAACATTTTTATTTATTTATTATTATTATTTATGTAAAGAAGGTCTTTTTGTTTGGGAACTTTTGATAAAAACATGAATAAATTCTTCTAAGAATGATTAAAGATGGTATACATGTTTGAATCCATATTGGCAAGGTTGTTTATTAAGCCTGGAGAATTAGGCTTTACCTCTCTTAAAGAATTTTTTTGATATGAAATCTTTGTGGGAGGATGAGACCCAATTTCAGGGGTTGAGCTCTATAAAGGCATTGATGATTCAACATTGTGACAGACTAGCATCTCTATCAGAGATGAGATATTTAACAGCTTTCTGAGTATTTGATGGTTGTCCAGAGTTTGAACTCTCCCAATTGGAGGATTTTCGGAACCTCACTTCCCTTCAAGAACTACATATTGTATCACCACCTAAGTTGATGATTTCTTTGCCAGAGAACTTAAAACATGTTACACTGCCGCAACATCTACAAATCTTTGGTTGGGGTCGTCTCTTGGAGTTGAAGAGGAGGTGATGCATTCAATAGGAAACAAGCATTTTTAAGGAAAAACCTATTGGTGTTTGGAAAACAGAGTATAATGATTCTACATCCTAATCCTCACTATATGTTGGATCCAGTTTTATAAGTTATGCTATATATGTCTTTACATGCACTTGAGCAAGACGGTGTTAATAGGGTTAAGTGTTTTGAATTGAATGTAAGGTTTATTTCATGTTTTGGGGAAGACCTTGGGTTTTATGTTCTTGGGGCTCAGTGCTCTGCTTCTTCAAGGTCTCCATGTTGGGCTGTTTAAGTTCTTGCCTTGGATGTGACATTGCCCAAAAAGCTATGCAAACCTTATGTACTTAATGTAGTATCTATGTAATGTTAAGCTAATGGGAACAATGCCTCATCACATCTTTGGCAAGATAAGCTTTATCTTAATGGTCCACAAAATTTTTCATTGTGACAGAAGGATGTAAAAATTAGAACTATTAGATAATGTAAACATTGATTTTTTATTTTTTTTTACTAACATTTTCTCTCCCCCAAGTCTTTCCCCCTATTGAAAATACCACTTTCTAGCCTAGAATCTGAGTTACAATCATCAGTCTACCCTTACATTTGAGGCAATGTTTTGGTTATTGATTCATATTTACTGAGGATTATAGAATTCAGAAGAAACTGTTAGTTCATCTCTGGATGGTTAATGTTTTTATTCCATCTAAAGGCAATATGGAACTGGAAGATGTTCGAGATGAAATTTTTAAAGAGTTGCTATGGAGGTCTTTCTACCAAGATAGAGAAAAATATGATGAAGGCAATGGGATAAAAGATTCCCATTGCTAGAATGCCTACACTTGCACAACATGCTAAATCTGGAAGAATTAGTGTTGTTGAATGTTCCATAAGGAAGAGAAGTACTCCCTTGCCTTGTGTGATGAAAATTTTGAGGGTTCTTAAAGATTTGGTGGAATACATAAGCACCGATATAAAGAAAATTTTAAAATTTTTCATCAACCTAAATATAATTAGGGACGTAAATAGATTGAATGCGAATTGGATTTGATCAGATTTGGATAGCCCTATACAGATATGGCTGTAATTCAAATTCAGATTTTTCACTATCCGTTTATATCTCTGACTGGTGTAACTCGACCTTGCTCCCCTAACATATATGATTCATTCTCAATCCATGTCTCTCTGTTGTCTCGACTATTTTCCCATTCTCTAAAATCTATTGAATCTTTAAGAACCCTCAAAATTATTTAATATTTGTTGACGCAATACCGTGGATGTTGGGGTCGACTCTTGGAGTTGAAGAGAAGGTGATGTATTCGAAAAAAAAACAAGTAGTTTCTAAGGTATGACTTCTCTGCAATTTGCCACAATTCAATTTATAATTATAATAATAATTTATTTACTTTGTAGCTTATGTCCTCTTCGGTTGGAATTTATTTTTATTTTTTTGTTCTTTCTAATGAAATATTATTTTCAATTAAAAATAAAACAAATTAATGATGAAACTTCATAGGAACCAAAAATTTTAATCTCAAATTGGCATACATGGTCCAATGGTATAGTACGAATGTTACGATATGGTGATCAAGCGGTCAAAACAACCGTTCGACTTTTTTAGGGTAAGGTTACGTAGTTCTCGCACCTCAGACCTCACATATGCAAGAGCCTCGTGCACCATGTAGATTGTAAAAATATATTTTCTTATTGTTTATTTTAACGTAAAATACACAAAAGAAAAAATGGCTCTACTTCAATGCAAAGTTGGAACTTATTATTTTTTATATAAATAAAAAATAAATAAAAAAATTGAGAACCGAACCTATCCGTTTTTGGAAAAAGGAAAAAGAATATTATGATTCTACATTCTAATTAACACACAAAAAAGGCAGCCAAATACTTGTCTGATCTAGTTTTAAGAACTATGCAAGAAACAGCTTTAGGAGAACTTGGGCAAAAATAGTGCTAATGGTGTTCCCTACTAAACTTTTGAAGCTCACCCAATCTAGACAACGTGAAGAGCATCCATGCTACAAGTTACATAAATAGCTGTCTAAGTGTGCCTAGCGATACATCTCTGTTTCTTATTAGACCAAGAAACTTTTGCGCCTCCAAACAAGAAGATATGTCTATAAGAGGATTTTCCGTCATCCCTATACACTTCGAAATCAGCATTGGAGTAACCATAAATTTCTAAATCACCTGTCTGGAAAGTCAACTTGAGGTGCACCGTTCCTTTAAGATATTTCAAGCTTCTTTTCACTATATACTAATGAGCAGGTTTATGATTATCTTTTTTTTTTTTTTTTTTCAGCTAATGAAGGGTATCCAGGCTGAGAATTGTCATTGACTAAAAGCGTAGGGTGAAGGAGAGGAGATGGTGAGTATGTTCGTTGAGACTAGAGAGGAGATCAGCCAGGGTCCGAAGGGCGGTTGGCCTCCAGATCGAGGCAGACAGGCATTGATCACTAACTTTCTGAAACCTCAGGTAAGGGAGAAGGAGGGTGAATCCCTGCCTGAGCTTCCTAGGAATGAACCATTCTCGGCTGAGCAGGATGTGGCTGAGGAGGGTCTCCCAAAGGTTCCTGCTGGAGACGAAGGGAGACGCTCTTATTCTTCTGTGGTGGGGAGAGCTTTGCCAGATGTGGATAGTCTGGCAGACCCCATTCATGCAGGCACTGATACCAAGATAATAGTTCCTCAAGATGCCTATGAGGAACGACTCCAGGGCTTCCGATTTGCCTTGATTGGCAGAGCAAATTTCAAATTCATATCTATGGATGACATCCGCAAGGAAGCGAGAGAAACCTGGAACCTCAAAGGCGGTGTGAAGATGGCTCCGATGGGGAAGGGTTACATCCTCTTCAAGTTTGAAAAGGAAGGTGACATGGCAGCACTGTGGCGAAGGAGCCTTACAAGAGTTGCTGGACACGTTCTCTGATTCCAGCGATGGAAGCCTTACTTTGATGTGCATGCGAAGAATATCACTACTAAGCTCGTGTGGATCAGATTCCCCGATTTGCCTCTTGAATATTGGCATGAGAAGATCCTACTCACTATGGCTAAGGCTGCTAGGAGACCTGTCGCGCTAGATAGATGTACTCGAGCGGCCTCCAAGGGATCTTTTGCTCGGGTCCAAGTGGAGATCGAAATGGGAGCAAGCAGGCAAGAGGAGATTCAAGTGGAGAGACGACAACCAGGAACGGGGGAAATTTTCTGGTTCAAACAGATTATTACCTATGAAGACGGCATGCTTAGGTGCGGACATTGTAAGAGGATGGGTTATAATGCGCAATCTTGCCGCCATCGGCAAGCACCAAATAGAGAGATGCAGCACCGTGAGGGACCCATAGATGGAGCGATGTTTGGTGAAGAAGAAGGTGGAAGACGGGATGAAGGCCGCTGGCAGGGAGGCGACGCAGTGGAGATGGTGAGTAATGCTGGAAGATTCTCCGCCCATCTAATGAACGGATCTCTTTCCTTATCAAGAGCGGCTATTCTAAGGAAGTCTACGCCTAATAGCATATATGGAAATCTTGAAATCGTCCTTCCCTTGGAAGACAATTCTGAGAAGGAAGGGAATTTGCCAAGTGGCAATGGGATCATTCCAAATCAACTTTTTGAAGGAAGTTCTAAGGAGCACTCGGTGGAAGATAACGGCTTTGAGGCTAGCTCACCACATGGGCAGTGCATTCCTCCACCTAGCGAGGTTGACCAGCAACTTGTTGACTGACTTATGGTGGACAATCCATTGGGCAGAACTAAATATGGATCCGACCCAGTGGACTCTGAATGCTCCTTGTCCGAACATGACTCTCTTTCTTTCAGGGAAGAGAGCAACCAGGAAGGCGCTGAGATTGAGGCTCCTAACACAGTGCAGTGAACATTGGCAGACGGGGAGGCCGCTGGAAGACTAGCACTGGCAGAAGAGGGCGCGACCATGAATGGGAGGGCCCTGATCATGTTGTTTCAGACTTGTCCTCATCACATATTGTGGGAGGAAGGGTGATAGTCCAACACCAAGAAGTGATAGCAATTGACAGTTTTCTTCGAGGTGTGGAAGATAACTCTAAGAGACCTGCACATGAAGGTGGAATGCTGGGGCAGACTTCAATGTATGGTCATCTGGATGCCACAAAGAAGTGATTTGATGAAGGTCCTCTTCTGGAATATTAGGGGCATCAAGAAGACGGTCGGAAGACGGGCCTTGAGAGAGTTGATTATTCAGAAGGATCCAGACCTTCTGTGTATCGCAGAACCGATTATAGGTACCTGTAACTTTCCCAATTTGTTTTTTTTAATAAACTGGGCTTTTACGGTGATTTTATTCATAACAATAGGCTCAGTAGAATTCCAAATCTATGGATCCTGTGGAGAAGAAATTTGAAGGTCCCTGTTTCTGTATCTGAGTCTGAGCAACATGTTACAATTGCTTTGGAATGGGGTCTGAGCCATATCCAGATTTCCTTTGTTCATGCAAGCAGCTTTAGGGCGGGGCGAAGACCTTTATGGCTGGATTTGGTGGCCGATACTCCTCAAACTCCGACTCCATGGACCGTTATTGGTGACTTCAATGCCTACCTTCAATCTCACGAGAAACGTGGCCCAGGAAATTTCAGTTTGGGGTCGGAAGCGGAATTTGGAGCCATGGTTGACGCATGTCTTTTGTCTCAGGTGCCCTCGATGGGCAGGAAATTCACCTGGACAAATAATCGCCGCCGAGGTAATGTCTGTGCTGTTCTGGATAGAGGAGTTTGTAACGAAGAGTGGATATCCTTTTTTCAGGACTATTCTCAACAGGTCCTTTCTCGGTTTGCCTTTGACCACTCCCCTCTGCTTATGGTCTCAAGTAGCAGCCAGCGCCCTCCAAATTGCCCCTTTCGATTTAATAATTTTTTGACAGATCATGAGGACTTCGACAGGGTTGTAGTTGAATCCTGGGCTGAGTGGGTTCCAGGTTCCCCTATTTTATCCCTAATGTCTAAGCTTAAGCGGCTCAAAGGGGCGTTAAAAGGCTGGGCAAATCTGACCTTTCCCCATTTTGAAAGGGATCTCGACGAGGCAAAGAAAAATCTCACCCACGTGCAGGAGGAGATTGACAGTAATGGGATGTTGGATCAACTGTTCCGAATGGAGGCTGATGCTAAAATGGCTCTACTCAAGGCGCAAGATAACCATGAAAAGCTTTGGGCAGAAAAGGCGAGAATCAGGTGGATGACTTATGGGGACAAAAATTCTAAGTTTTTCCATCTATCTGCTAAAATGCGAAGAAATAGAAATACTATCCGATCCCTCAAAAAACAGGATGGGTCGATTGTGGAAGGGCAAACTAATTTGGGTGATTATATTGTGGAATTCTATGAGGGATTTCACAAAAATGCTCCTACTGTCGATCATCTCGAGCTTTTGGACAACATTCCGAGGGTCCTCCAACAAGTAGACATATTTCACCTAGACTCACTTCCTGGTAATGCAAAGATCATGAAGGCGGTCTGGGCGCTTGATCCTGAAAGCTCGCCTGGCCCAGACGGCTTCTCTGGAAAATTTTTCAGGAAGTGTTGGAGCATTGTGGAAAGTGATGTTTGTAATGCGGTGAAAGCCTTCTTCAGGACTAGTCGTATGCCTAAAGGTGTTAACAACAATTTCCTGATCCTGACACCTAATGTGAACGGAGCCGAGGCCCTAGACAAGTATCGGCCATTGTGTATGAGCAACTTTTTCTGCAAAATAATTTCTAAGGTGTTGGCTATGCGCTTAGAGAGATTTCTCCCCAGACTCATTTCAGAAGAACAGGGAGCTTTTCAGAAAGGGAAGCTGATCCATGACAACATTAGTGTGGCATCCGAGTTGGCGAACTTGATGTACTCTGCCACAAGAGGGGGTGGCCTTGGTCTAAAATTAGACATCAGAAAGGCATAAGACACGATTCTTGGTCTTTCCTCTTTAAGGTGATGGAAAAGTTTGGATTCTCAGAAAATTGGATCACATGGCTACATCAATTATTGGCTTAAACTAAGATATCTGTTCTTGTCAATGGAGGACCGCAGGGCTTCTTTGGCGTGGAGCGAGGATTGAGACAGGGAGACCCTATATCCCCCTTGCTTTTTATCATGGCGGAAGAGGTTCTATCTCGAGGCCTGACGAGATTGATCCACCAGAAAGATATTATGCCCATTTGTGGCCCTAAAGGCGTTGTAACCCCTGGGCACATTTTATTTGCCGATGATATTTTTATCTTCTCAAATGCTTCATCCAGGTATGTGGCTAACCTTAAAAATTTTCTTATGAAATATCAGGAGTTCTCTGGTCAACACATCAGCTTCGAGAAAAGCAAGCTCTTCCTAGGAAAAATTGCTCCAGCTAGTAAGCAAGCCATCGTTGAGACTTTGGGCATCCCCATCTGCAGCTTTCCAACTTGATACCTCGGTGTTGAGATCTTCAAGGGAAGAATCACAAAGGAGGCATTGCTGCCTGTGTTGGATAAAGTAAAGGGGCGCCTTGCAGGATGGAAAGGTAAACTTCTGTCGATGGCGGGTAGGGTGGAGTTGGTTAGATCAGTCATCTCCGGCATTCCTAATCATAATTTTGCGATCTATTGGTGGCCCTCTGCTCTCCTTGTAACCATGGAAAGATGGATGAAGAACTTCATCTGGGTAGGGGAAGTGGATACCTCGAAACCAATTACAGTGAAGTGGGAGTCTGTTTGCAAACAGAAGAAAGAATGGGGTTTAGGTATTAGAAGACTCAGAGACACGAACATGGCAATGCTGTGTAAATTGGTATGGAGAATAAAGCATGAGAAATCTGCTGCCAATTCCTTTCTTAGAGCCAAATTTATGAAAAAATATGGGTCATTTAATAAAGGTTGTCGGTCGTCGTCTATTGCTCTGGGCATCAGCAAGGTGTGGAAGACTGTGGAGGCAAACGAACGTTGGATTATTGGGAGAGGCGATCTAGCAAACTTCTGGAAAGACAAATGGTGGGGCCCTAGGTCTATTCTTGAGGAGATTCAGACTCCTGACCTCCCTCCCCTCCCCTGCAACGCTAAGGTTAGCAATTTCATCAGGAATGGAGAATGGTCACTACCAGAGGTCCGCTCTAACTATCTCAGACAAATTTTCCTTGCAATTAAAGAGGTGAAGATTCCCAGTGTCCAATTTGAGGACTTATGTATATGGCAGCTAGCTCCTCTTTATTCTTTTACTACCTCATCAACGTGGGAGGATATTAGAAGAGTTTCATCGGCAGTGCATTGGAACTCTTTGGTTTGGCATAAAAACCTCCCTCCAAGAATTGCTACCTTTGGATGGCGACTAGCTCATGAGAGACTCTCAACGGACGAGCTTATAAGAAAAAAAGGAATTTTCCTAGCCTCTAGATGTAGCCTCTGTGAGCAGAACGAAGAAAGTATGGAGCATATTTTCCTTTATTGTTCTTTCTCCAGAGATATTTGGGAGAAGTTCACCTCTTGTTTCGCAATTCGATGGTCTGAACATGAGTCAGTTGATAGCTTATTTCACTGGTGGAAGAGGAAATCAAGATCTATCAATTTAAAAAACTCTTGGATGATAGGGTTTACCATCATTGCTAATCAAATCTGGAGGGAAAGAAATATTAGACGGTATGAAGGAAAAAAGAGGAATGGGATCTACTCATTTCAATACATCTGCCAGGATCTTGCTCTATATGCAGGGACTTCTAAGGGTGAAGTGAAATCGATTCCTGATATTATGTGTTGCAGAAAACTGGGGCAGAAGATTGATAACCCAAAGATTGTGCCGCCACTGGAAGTTCATTGGTGTAAGCCACCGGATCAGTGGATCAAAATTAATGTTGATGACAGTTCATTGGGAAACACGGGTCGTGTAGGAGCAGGGGGCATTGTCCGTGACAGTAATGGTCAGGTTTGTAAGGCTTTCAGTATTTTTTTGGGTGTTAAAAAAATATATGAAGCTGAATTTAGTGCTGTCAAGGAAGCAATATTGGTTGCTATGAATATGAATGCAAGGGGCTTGTGGATCGAGTCTGACTCCGCAGCTGCAGTGGCTGCCACTCAGAAGATGCATATCCCTTGGTTTGTTTTACAAAAATGGCGGTTTGCTCTCCCATTCCTTCAGCCCATTACATGGAAGATTACCCACTGCTTCCGTGAGGTGAACATTGTGGCAGATTTTTTGGCAAAGAAGGTAGCAAAATCGGGAGCCTCTGACTACTCCACCACTTTTCCCAGTCATGTATTAGATGATTTAGTAAATGACGCCTCGGGTAGGCATAGTTTTCGTTTCTGCTAGGCTCTCGCTTGTACACTCTGTTGATGGCCATGCCGAAGGTGGAGTTTGCAAGTGGCTGTAGTGGTTGCGAGCCTGCTTGAATTTCTTTTCTTCTTTGGATGTATTTTTCCCCTTAAATAAAATCATCCTTTAGCAAAAAAAAAAAAAAAAAAAAAAAGAGCAGGTTTATGGTTGTTTTGTTATCTACTAACAAGACCTACCAGGAATGCCAAATCCGATCTTGTACACAATATGGCATATATTAAGCTTCCTATTACCAAGCTTATGCGTTACAATCCTACATGCCAAACCTTTTGAGTATTGATGCAGGTACTTTTTTGGACTCGGTGATAACCTTTTATTTTTCTTGTCTCTAGCAATTTGAATATCAGGGATGTAGGCTACTTAGCCCATATTCTTCATCTCAAAGTTGGCACTTAAATCGGATTTAGTCTGAGTCATCATTTTCATGTCATTTCCCACGATAAGTATATCATCCACATATAGGGATAATATTGTAAACCCTACCCCTAATCTTTATGAAAAACACAATTATCTAATTTATTAGATATATACCCGAGTTTGAGACCAATGCTATGGAATTTCAAATACCATTGCTTAGAAGATTGTTTCAATCCGTTTAACATTTCTTCAATTTATATATTTCGTTCTACTATCCCAGTACCTCAAAACTTCTTAGGCTGTCGCATGTAGATCGTTTCCTTCAACTCACCATTTAAGATTGTTGTCTTTACATCTAACTATAATAACTCCATATCGCACGTGTTGTACCTGTGTTGAAGAGAAGTTGAATGTTGATATCTGATTGAATGACAACTTTTCCTTGATCTTCCTTAACATTTCCTTGTTCGTCTTGTATTCTTCAAAAACCTTGATCAACATTAGGTCCATGTGAAAGAGTAAAATAGAATGAGCTACCTTGTCATCATGCTCCCGCTTTTCTTTGGCTTTCTTTTCAACCTTAGCGGGTGTGGATTAATTCAGGCTTGTCACCATTCATGACGTGATTAAGTCGGTCACTAATGAGTGCAATCTCTATGTAGCAGTTCCACATATCATAGTTTGCGCCATGGAGCTTGTCAGTCTTAGTTATCTCTTGTGCAACAATTCTCCAGTCACGATGAACCTAATTTTGATAAAATTATTGTGGCTAAATTTCAAATTTATAACTTCCTTAGGTTCATACTCCTAAGAGAAACATGCTTTAGTTTTGAATATATCATCTAAATATATGAACAATTAAGTTATGAATCACATTCCATCATATGGTATTTAGAATTTCTCCGCCATGATTTGCTTTTGAATCATGATTAATAATAATAATAAAAAAAAATCCATAAGCATAGCAGTATTAATTAAGTTTGCACAAATGTTAAAAACTTAATAGAACAGTTGTTAATAAAACCCAAAGAATAAACATGGGACAACCTTAAGCAACTTGCATCCAAGTTATGGGATGAGGTCATTTCCAATTTGAATCTATTGAATTTAAAGAACAATAAAATAAAAATGTAAATTACGAAAAACTTATTATGGTGAATGAAAGTGCAAAGCGTAATGTATTATTATTATTCTACTTGATATACTGTTTATTCCACAATGAACCCAACTAATAGGATCTAACACACATAAGTTCATAAATTGGCTTATGCAAATTAAGTTGGATATTAGTTGATCCTTGGAATCCAAATGTGGGAAGCTCCCACGAGGCAATATTGATATTAGTCATTGCAGACACTGCATTTTGACACCCCTGAAAGGACTAAACAATGATAGTTGGAAAATCCCTGAGACATACAGTGATCATGTATTTATGGCTGAAATTAGGGGTGTCAATTGGATGGGCTGGGCCGGTCTTGGTCCGGCCTAGTCGGGCTTGACCACTGGGAAGCCTTGCACCGTGAATGCCTGTTTAAGTAAGCGGGCCTAGTTTTGGTGGCATGGCACGGTTTATAATTGGGGCAATTGGTATCGGGCTTTAATCGGGCTTGCTTAAATGGACTTAACTAGGTCTTAACCGAGCCACGGACCTATTTAAGTCTAAACAGGTTTTAAATGGACTTTAAATGTGCCTACCCTAAATTTATTTTCTTAAGTGGGTTGAAGGCCGAGAATATGTGGCATAAATCTTTATTAAGAAGAGAAGTGATATGAGATTATGGTTGTTCTTTTTTTTAAAAAAAAAGAAGAGATTATGACCATTACAACTTACGAAACAAAGGTTAATTAAATCAAATCCTATTACAAAGCAAAGGATAAGAAAGTTTAATTAATTTCTTACTAGTGATGACAAAATAGGAATTTTACGTAGTAGTAAAGGGGTCGGACTGGGTCGGGTTACAACGAGTCGGTTCAAACTAGGCGTATAAACTTGTCGGTTCGGTCAGGCACCCGACGGGCTAGCTACCTACACCGTGATCACCCGTTTAATTAACGTGTCAGGCTCAAGCACACGTTTATTAATCGAGCTAGTCTAGGTTGGGCCATAAACGTGTCGGGCCTACCGATGCGGGCTCAGAATTGACACCCCTAGCTGAAATACTCTCTCAAACTTGGGCAATATATTCATACTTCCATGCTGGCATAGGATAGTTAATTAATTGAGTAAAAAAATTTCAAAATTAGAAATTGGTTTTGAAATATTTAGAATTGATCAAGACCACCCAAAAAACCATAGATTGGTCTTAAATTGAGCCAAAAACCAATTGGACCACACCCACTGAGTCCACTTGAGTCAGAGTTGTACTGACTCAAGTCGATGTCAGATGCACTCTGGTATACGCTATTTGCATTCAGGTTGACGTTGATTAATTGATAATTATGTCGGTCAAAGAGTGTTTTGTGCCGAGTTTTGTGAAATTCTAGGGATTTGATGAATTTTTGGCCATATCTTCTTCTAATCTTGTACTTGCCAACTAGGACATACTCTTAGACACACACTAAAACCTCTAGGACACGTAGAAGACTCTGAGGAATATATACTTCCCAGATATAGACCCAAGATCTATCTTCAACGAGGAACGAGATCATACCTTATTTGGAAGTATTCATCATTTGCCTTAGTTGGCCAAGAGGTCTCCAAACTATAAATACATGACCCCTCCTATGTCTTGGGAATCCCACACAAATAATTACACACGACATTAAAATCCTGCCATAGTCCAAGCCCTGAGATTCGCACACTGGAATCATAAGGAGCTGTTGTGTAGTACTTTGTAGCAGTTTGAGCTTATATTAACAACACCTACGCCTGCACCCTTCTAACCACAAAAAACCATTCACAGAAGTTATAGGGGTTAAGTCTTCTTCTCTTTCCTTTTTATAGCTTCGCAGTTGAAGTTTTTTTGCTCCCTGTTATCGTATTTTTATTGAGCATAACTCACTATTGTCCTCAGTGGGCAACAATGAAGTGCAATCAGTTGCATGATTTTTCATAAGGATTTTTTTATAGATGTTCCTGCTTAAAAGTTATAGATTAAGTCATGATATATTTACTATGAAATTTTTATAATTTTTAGATTTATTTTACTATTTCTATATTATTTATTCCCTTGTTGTTCCGTGCAAAAGCTGAGATTCTTGTTCAATGGAATCTCATATTGCAGACCTGCTAAAGGAAATTTCCTTCAATTTTTTACAAAACTTATCTCCATGGTTTTAAGTATCGGTGCGTATCGTGCCGTATCGGCCAATACGTATCAGTATCGGTAGGCATCAGCACGATACATACCGATACGATACATAAAAAATTTAAAACCCTTATGTATCGATACGTATCCTACGATACGCACCGATACTCACTGATATGTACCAATACTCTATGAAAAATTCAAAATTGAAGTGAAATGTATGTTTCGGTATGTATCGGTACGTATCAGTGGGTATCGGTATGTATCGAACGATACACACCAATACGTACCGATACGGTCATAAAATGGAAAAAATGGGTAATTTTTTAGAAAAACACAATTTTTTGAGGTGTTTTTGTTCCAAAATTGCGGTCAACCATTTTTCTCTCTAACTAAAGTGGAAATCAAGGTTGGGAACAAGGATTTTACATTTATAGGACAATTACAAACCTTGGATTCTTAGTGCGATACTCTCAATTTAGTGTTTTTGCATAATACATGTTATTTATAACTTTTTTTAACAATTTTTTTATGCAAAAGTGTATAAAAAAGTGTTTCCTATCCATTTATGTGCATATCTTTAGCGTATCTTAGCGTATCTCCGATACGATACGATACCCTCCGATACGTATCTTTATTTTGGCCGACCGATATGACGATCGATACCGATACTTTAATCCTTGCCATGGTTTTAAGTATCTCCGATACCGATACGATACCCTCCGATACGTATCTTAAATTTAGCCGACCGATACAATACACACCGATACGATACATGAAATTTTTAAAATCCTTTTATATCGATATATAATACATACCGAGATGCATCAATACACCACCAATACACATCGATACGATATGATATGCCTCGATACGACTCTATGGAAAATATAAAATTGAGGTAAAATGTACGTTTCGGTATGTATTGGTATGTATCGGTGAGTATCGATATGTATCAATTGGTACGTATCGGTATATATCGGCACGTATCAGTGAGTGTCGATATATATCGGTACGTATCGGTCATAGTTTTTAAGGCGGTAAGGCGACGGAGGCGTTTGAGGGTCTTTCAGAGCGCCTTAGTGATAAAGCAGGCACAAAGCGTCACCTTATCGACTAAAGCGTTCTTGTGTAATTTTTTTATAAAACCAATCTATTTGGCTCATATCCTAGTTGAATCCTATTACTCATATGTTAAATAAATATTAAAGGTTTATATTCATACCAATGAAAACAAATCAATAAAATGAATAAACTAAGTTCATCTTCATCAATCATCAATCATCAATTATTAATCATCATAACATATTAACATATAATATAAATACATAATTATGAAACAAAATTATAAATATAAAGAAAAGAAGACATAAAAAATACAAGTATTTATTATACTTACCTCTATGATGCCAAAATGAGTGCCTAAGTCCTAAGGTCATCCACTATATTTCTACTCCCGTCAAAGAAGAATGATGCTCACCGTTGCCGGAGCAAAATGGTGGCCTGGATCAATGGTTCTTCCTTGTTCCTTGATTCCTTCTCAAAACCCTTTTTTGAAACCCTTGACAAAATCCAAACTCTGTTTGTGAATCGTGTTTTTATTTTGTTTGTTTTGGTTATTTTTTATGGAGTAAAGCTGATCCCATACATCTCAAGTGTTAACAAAACCACACACCTACCAATAAAAAATCTATATTTGGAATCTTCATCAAGTAATTTTAAAATGTGTTTAAAAGAAAAAATCCATAAGACGCCATTTCACATAAGGTGGAGCACTGCCTTACCATCTCTAGACCGCATCAGCACCAAGGCGCTGGTAAGGCAAGCGCCTTACCAACGCCTTAAAAACTATGATATCGGTATGTATCGATACAGTGCGCTACGGTCATATAATGGCCAAGATGGGTAATTTTTCAGAAAACACGATTTTTTGAAGGGTTTTTGTTCCAAAGTTGCTGTTAGCCATATTTCTCTCTAACTAAAGTGGAAATCAAGGTTGGGAACAAGGATTTTACATTAATGGGACAACTACAAACCTTGAATTCTTAGTACGGTACCCTCAATTTAGTGTTTATGCATAATACATGTTATCAATAGCTTTTTTTAACAAATTTTTTATGCAAAAGTGTTTAAAAAAATATTTCCTATCAATTTATGTGTGTATCTTTAGCGTATCTTAGTGTATCTCCGATACGATACGATACCCTCCGATACGTATCTTAATTTTGGCCGATCGATACGGCGACAGATACCGATACTTTAATCCTTGAGCATTACTGAACTGTTGGATTTGTTTTAACCAAAAGACTTTTAGAATGAGCCTTTCAGTCGTTATCACTTGTGATCTATTGCTGTTTTATTTGTGATCATCTTTTATATTATTTTAAATATTTATTTATGCTACATTCATCTGATATATAGAATGAAATGGTTTATTTTTTTTAATGATAGAACATAGTTTCTAATGACATTTGGTTTGATTTGGTATAGACCTTGAATGACATGATTCACATAACCAACATAAATTGTGAGGAGTTGGGTGGGTTCTGGATTGAAAAGTATTCCTCCCCCCCCCCCAAAAAAATCTCTTTTGAGGGAGTTGGGTTGGATTATTTGTTTTTTTTTTTTATTTTACATCTAGTTTACATCAATTTTACATCCAACCAAACAACTATGGTAAATTAATTTCAATTCACTTCTGTTGCAACCAAACGACTTAAAAGGGAAAAAAAATTGCTTCACTTCCCTTCCCTTTTCATCCAATTTCCCCTACAGCCAAACGCAGCCTAAATATAAGTCTTTGATCTAGTGCCAATTGATGTTTATTTAATGAAGGTAAGCCCTCCTAAGTGGATCCATCTGCTTTTTGCAATCCCTGTTTATGAAGCTATCATTGTAGGGCTGTTTTGATACCTTCAAGTTTGAAAGCAATTCCCAGCACCGTTGTCTACTATAGGAATAGAGACTTTGTTGTTTATCTGTGGGCGCCCAACAAGCAAGCATTTAAGAGGGAAATGTTAGGGTAGCCCATTCTATATTTTTCAAACTCACGTTTCAGTTGGGCTCGGGCCCATGAAGCAAGCACAAGAACTAAGAAGGGTTCCAAACTTATCCATAACAACATTAGATTCGAATGTGGTCCGAAATTGAACGAGACGTTAAACCATTTTGGAGTCTAGTAACATCTTTATATAATAAAACTCAAAAATAGAAACCTACTGGTAACATCTTTATATAATAAAATTCAAAAATAGAAATTTACTTGTGAAATGTATGGAACTTTTATAAATCTTTAATCGGGATTTGACTAGTATTTTTTATTTTTCTAAGTACTTATGGATTTTGTCTTTTACTTATAGATAAAGTTTCCTTTGATAGATCTTTAATGAGAACTCGAATGGTATTTTTCATTTTTCCAGGTACTTGCATGGATTTTGTCTTCTACTTACCGAAAGAGTTGCCTCTGATGATGATGCAAAGTATGATGGATTCGAACCATCATACCCTAGATAACTCCTAGGTGCTCTTCCATTTTGAGTTAAAGATTCAATCGTTCAATCCGATTAGGCCACGTGTCGTCACCAGGAACTTCGCCACACCTCACTGCGTGAGATCCTCCCTGCAGAGGATGTTAATCCACCTTGATGTCTGAACCTTTTGTAAGATCAAACACCAAGAAACACGAATAATAAAGAGACAATAGATCCGTACGACACAGAGATTTAACGAGGTTCACACACTAGGGTGGTGTGCTACGTCCTCGGGCAAAGAAGAAGATGATTCACTATATAGAAGAGAAATTACACCCTAGCAGCGGCGAGGAAAAACTCGCCCTGAAACCCTAGTTGCGTGAAAACCCTGGAATACAATGACTTTCTCAACAAGCAACAGTACATTATATATACTCCAAATCACGGGACGACCCATCGGGTCACGGTCGATCTGGCCCAACCCCTCTGCTTCCATCACAGATCTCAGAAAATTTTCCATTCGGGTTGCCACCAAAATATGTCGGATTGGGTCAATCTTTAAAACGGGTCAAGAATTCAAGACAAACTTAACAAATCTCCACCTTGGCTTAAATTCTCCTCCAACAGATAAACAAATAGCTAATATCTTCATCTTCTCTAATAGCCCTCCAAAGGGCTGAACTCAAACACGACAAACACCAAGTAAGTTCAAGCAATGCTCGAACTTACCAACACATAAAGGCTTAGTCAACATATCAGTTGGATTGTCTTCAGTATCAATCTTCAACACTTGAATATTACCTTGAGCAATTATCTCTTTTATGAAATGATACCGAACATCAATATGCTTTGTCCTCTCATGATACATTAGATCTTTAGTCAAGTGAATAGCACTCTGGCTATCACAATGGACAACAGTCACCCCATAATCCATGTTGAGTTCTCCCAACAAACCTCTAAGCTAAATAGCTTCTTTAATTGGCTCAATCACTGCCATATACTCTGCTTCAGTAGTAGATAATGCAACTGTAGCCTGTAAAGTAGCTTTCCAACTAACCATACTTCCTCCAAGAGTAAATACATAGCCTGTGAGTGACCTCCCAAACTCCAAACAAACACCAGCATGGTTTTAAGTATCTCCGATACTGATACGATACCCTCCGATACGTATCTTAAATTTAGCCGACCGATACAATACACACCGATACGATACATGGAATTTTTAAAATCCTTTTATATCGATATATATCCTATAATACATACCGAGATGCATCAATACACCACCAATACACATCAATACGATACGATATGCCTCGATACGACTCTATGAAAAATATAAAATTGAGGTAAAATGTACGTTTCGGTATGTATTGGTACGTATCGGTGAGTATCGATATGTATCGATCGGTACGTATCGGTATATATCGACACGTATCAGTGAGTGTCGATATATATCGGTACGTATCGATCATAGTTTTTAAGGCGGTAAGGCGACGGAGGCATTTGAGGGTCTTTCAGAGCGCCTTAGTGATAAAGCAGGCACAAAACGTCACCTTATCGACTAAAGCGTTCTTGTGTAATTTTTTTATAAAACCAATCTATTTGGCTCATATCCTAGTTGAATCCTATTACTCATATGTTAAATAAATATTAAAGGTTTATATTCATACCAATGAAAACAAATCAATAAAATGAATAAACTAAGTTCATCTTCATCAATCATCAATCATCAATCATCAATTATTAATCATCATAACATATTAACATATAATATAAATACATAATTATGAAACAAAATTATAAATATAAAGAAAAGAAGACATAAAAAATACAAGTATTTATTATACTTACCTCTATGATGCCAAAATGAGTGCCTAAGTCCTAAGGTCATCCACTATATTTCTACTCCCGTCAAAGAAGAATGATGCTCACCACTACCGGAGCAAAATGGTGGCCTGGATCAATGGTTCTTCCTTGTTCCTTGATTCCTTTTCAAAACCCTTTTTTGAAACCCTTGACAAAATCCAAACTCTGTTTGTGAATCGTGTTTTTGTTTTGTTTGTTTTGGTTATTTTTTATGGAATAAAGCTGATCCCATACATCTCAAGTGTTAACAAAACCACACACCTACCAATAAAAAATCTATATTTGGAATCTTCATCAAGTAATTTTAAAATGTGTTTAAAAAAAAAAAATTCATAAGGCGCCATTTCACATAAGGTGGAGCACTGCTTTACCATCTCTAGACCGCATCAGCACTAAGGCGCTGGTAAGGCGGCAAGCGCCTTACCAGCGCCTAAAAAACTATGGTATCGGTATGTACCGATACAATGCGCTACGGTCATATAATGGCCAAGATGGGTAATTTTTCAAAAGACACGATTTTTTGAAGGGTTTTTATTCCAAAGTTGCTGTTAGCCATATTTCTCTCTAACTAAAGTGGAAATCAAGGTTGGGAACAAGGATTTCACATTAATGGGACAACTACAAACCTTGAATTCTTAGTACGATACCCTAAATTTAGTGTTTATGCATAATACATGTTATCAATAGCTTTTTTTAACAAATTTTTTATGCAAAAGTGTTTAAAAAAATATTTTCTATCCATTTATGTGTGTATCTTTAGCGTATCTTAGTGTATCTCTGATACGATACGATACCCTCTGATACGTATCTTAATTTTGGCCGATCGATACGGCGACAGATACCGATACTTTAATCTTTGAACACCAGAGATCCCTTTCAAGTACCTAAGTATCCACTTCACTGCTTCCCAGTGAGCTTTTCCTAGACATGACAAATATTTGCTCACCACACTGACAACTTGTGAAATATCAGAACGAGTGCAAACCATAGCATACATAATGGAGCCAACTGCACTAGAGTATGGAATACGTGACATGTACTCCACCTCTTCATTTGTCTTAGGTGATAGAGCAGTTGAAAGTCTAAAATGAGATGCAAGAGGAGTAGTTATAGGTTTGACATCTTTCATGCCAAAACGATTCAATACCTTCTCAGTGTAATTTTGTTGAGATAGCCACAGCTTCCCTGCTTTTCTATCCCTCTTGATCTCCATATCAAGGATCTTCCTTGCTGCCCCCAAATCTTTCATCTCAAATTCAAAACTTAATTGTTCCTTCAACCTATTGACCTTATTCCTATCTTTTGCTGTAATCAATATATCATCAACATAAAGTAACAAATATATGAATGACCCATCAGAGAGCTTTCTGAAATAAACACAACAGTCATATTGACACCTGGAGTATCCAAAACTAGCCATGACTGAATCAAACCTTTTATACCACTATCTAGGAGACTGTTTCAAACCATATAGGGACTTCTTCAATAAGCATACATGGTCCTCCTTACCTTCAATAACAAACCCTTCAGGTTGATGCATATAAATCTGTTCTTCTAGTTCACTATGCAAGAATGTTGTTTTCACATCAAGTTGCTCCAACTCCAAATCATGCATAGCAATTAAAGCAAGTAAGACACGAATAGAACTATGCTTAACAACAGATGAGAAAATATCATTAAAATCAATTCCTTGTACCTGATTGCAGCCCTTTGCAACCAAACGTGCCTTGTACCTAGCATCTTCAATACCTGAGGGAAATTCCTTCTTCTTGAAGACCCATTTACAACTAATAATTTTCTTCCCTGTTCTCGGCTCCACAAGCCCCCAAGTCTGATTTTTATGAAGAGATTCCATCTCCTCATTCATGGCAATCAACCATTTTGTAGAACCAATTGAAACAACAACTTCAGAATATATTGCAGACTCATTATTTTCAATTGTATCTACAACAGACAATGTATAAGCAACAAATTCAGCATGCCCATACTTTTGTGGTTGTATAATATTCCTCCTTGGTCTATCCTTGGCAATGCTGTACCGCTCTTCTTCTTGATTCTCTTGAGCATCATCTCCTTCAGTAAAAGTAGATAGCTGGACTAAAGTAGATTGTGCTTTGTTTGAAGATGAACCACTAATTTCAAACTCCGCATTCTCTCTCGATTTTTCTTGACCTTCATCACAATGAATAGGAGCTTCTTTCCTAGGATGCAACATAGAAGATTCATCAAAAGTAACATCTCTGCTAATAAGAAATTTTGGAGACTTTGGATCAAGACACCACAATCTGTATCCTTTCACTCCAGATCCATACCCAAGAAAAATACATTTCTTAGCCCTAGGTTCCAACTTCCCTTCATTTACATGTGCATAAGTAGTACATCCAAATACTTTTAAATTTGAGTAGTCTGTAGGTTTACCTGACCAAACTTCTTCTAGAGTCTTGCACTCAATAGCTGTGCAAGGTGATCGATTCACCAACAAGGTTGCTCTGTTAACTGCTTCTGCCCAGAACTCCTTGCCCAATCCTGCTTTTGATAACATACACCTTGCCTTTTCTAACAAGGTTCTATTCATACGCTCTGCCACTCCATTCTACTGGGGTGTTTTAACAACTGTATGGTGTCGTGCAATACCTTCATTTTTGCAGAACTCATTAAAGTCACCTTCACAAAACTCTAAGCCATTATCGGTTCTCAACCTTTTAATTTGTTTCCCGGTCTGCTTCTCAAGCAAATTCTTCCACTGTTTGAAAGTGACAAATACTTCATTTTTGTGCTTCAAGAAATAGACCCAAACCTTCCCAGAGAAATCATCAATGAAAGTAAGCAAGTATCTTGCACCCCCTTTGAAGCAATTCTGGAGGTCCCCCATGGTCTGAATGAATGTAGTCCAAAGTTCCCTTGGTCCTATGAATAGTAATATTGAAACTAACTCTTTTCTGCTTCCCAAACACACAATGCTCATAGAACTCCATTGCTCCTGTACTCTGACCACACAACAAACCCCTTTTACTTAATGATGCCATCCCTCTTTCACTCATATGGCCTAATCTCATATGCCATAAATTTATGACATCTGATTCAGACATAAATGATGAAGTTGCTGCAATAGACCCAGTGACTGTAGTACCCTGCAACACATACAAACTGCAAACCTTGATTCCTTTCATCAATAGGAGAACACCCTTGCTGATCTTCATAACTCCACCTTCAGCTGTATACTTGCACCCATTTGAATCAAGAGTGCCTAAACTGATGGGATTCTTTTCCAAATCAGGGACATGCCTGACATTAGACAAGCTTTTGACAATGCCATCTTACATCTTGATATTGATCGTTCCCATTCTAATAGTCTTACAAGAAGCATTATTTCCTATCAACACAACTCCACCTCGAACTGATTCGTATGTGGAGAACCATTCACGATTGGAACACATATGGTAGGAACAACCAGTGTCAAGAATCTATTCATCCTGTGATCTAACTTTATCATCAGTCACCAAAAGCATATCAGAATCACTCTCATCTTCAGCAATACTAGCTTCTGCAGAATCATCTTTTTTCTGTTGATTTTGAGCACTACCACCTGCCTTCTGCTTATTTAAAAGCTTATAACATTTAGATTTAATATGCCTTTTTTTCTTATAGTAATTGCAGGTTAAATTCTTGTGCTTAGATTTTGATCTAGCCTTCTTTTTGTCACCATATGAACCCCTTTCATTCGTTCTCCCTCTAGCTACCAAACCAACACCATCAGATTTATTGGTAGATCTCAACTCATCATCAATCTTCTGCTTGCTTTGCAGATTCGTTTTGACATCCTCAATAGAGATTGTCTCTCTACTATAAATCATGGTATCCCTAAAATGCTTATAAGATGGAGGCAGAGAACATAACAATAATAGGGCCAAATCCTCATCGTCTATTTTAACATCTATCCTTTTCAAATCAGTAACAATAGAATTGAACTCAGATATATGTGATTTAATAGAAGTACCTTCACCCATATGAAGGGTACACAGTTATTGCTTCAATCTCAACCTATTGGTGAGGGATTTGGTCATGTAGAGGTTTTCTAACTTCACCCATAACTCTGCAGCCGTTTTTTCTGAAAGAACTTCCTGTAGAACATCATTCGAAAGACACAACTGAATAGGTGAAAGGGCTTTATCATCCAAATCGTTCCAATCATCATCGGACATAGTTGCAGATTTCTTCGCCTTCCCAAATAGGGTTTTCTACAAATCCTGCTGCGTGAGAACAGCTATCATTCGAACCTGCCATAAACTAAAATTAATGTTGCCGTCGAACCTATCAATATCATATTTCGTTGAAGCCATGGATCGAAGTAACCCACAGCTCTGATACCAGTTTGTAAGATCAAACACCAAGAAACACGAATAATAAAAAGACAATAGATCCATATGACAGAGATTTAACGAGGTTCAAACACCAGGGTGGTGTGCTACGTCCTCGGGCGAAGAAGAAGATGATTCACTATGTAGAAGAGAAATTACACCCTAGTAGCGGCGAGGAAAAACTTGCCCTGAAACCCTAGCTGCGTGAAAATCCTGGAATACGATGACTTTCTCAACAAGCAACAGTATATTATATATACTCCAAATCGTAGGTCGACCCATTGGGTCACGGTCAATCCGGCCCAACCCCTCTGCTTCCATCACAGATCTCAGAAAATTTCTCATTCGGGTCGCCACCAAAATATGTCGGATCGGGTCAATCTTCAAAACGGGTCAAGAATTCGAGACAAACTTAACACCTTTATTTTGAAAAGCTTATAATGTTACTTATGTTACTACGAGCCTGTGAGCTATAGATTTCTTGTTACATAGAGTATTAACATATGGATATGGATTTTTTTTTTTTTTTTTTGTCACCATCATAACAATATGGTTTGTTACATGTTTTGTTCCAACTAAACTTTTCTACATAATGGATAGCCATTTATTAGATTCTTGTGTATGGTCTTCTGAAAATCTATTAATTATTTATTCATATCCAAAATGAGAATATAAAAAAAAAAAAAAAAAAAAAACATTTAGTGGCTTTTCCTGACTATAGGTCTTTTGTTTTAAAATAAAAAACATTTCTTGTAGTGGTGTTTACTTACACACGTCACTATATGTTCATTTATTAAAAAAAAAAAAAAAAGACACTATATTTAGCGGCATTTAGCAATAAACACTCCCATATGCACTCGCATTCATAAGTAAACAACGCTGGAATTCCTTCCTATATAGGCGGATGTAACATGATAGCGGTGTTACGATAAACGCCGTTGTATATAATCTTTTAGTGGCGCGTTTATTCATATACGTTGTCGAAGAGATTTTACGTGTGTGGTTGCAAAAAACACCGTAGTTCTTTTGCTGCGATAAATATGATAACCTTTGGGTGGTGTTTTCTATAAACACCGTCATAGTACATATATATATATATATCTTTATATAGCCTATCATGAAAAGTAAAAATTTCGTTCATATTGATGCTTCTACATGCACTTGCATTTACCCTCTTGCTGGTGCAGGACCCACTCTGTCTTTTAGGAAACCCTCTTCCAAAAAATTATTACATTTTACCGTGGTAAAATATCAATCCATAATAGTACTAATTTTTTTAATAAAAATAACCATCAGAAATGGTAAACAAACAACCGCCTCCAATTTGAGCTTTTAATACAAATATTTTAGCAGTAAATGGTTTGGCTTCAGTAATTACCCGCATAAATTAAAATAATATTTTTAATTTCAACTATTATAATCATTGTATTCTTCAAAATACTATTTTTATTCTTACAAAATTATTTGTAAAACAGCCAGAAAGTTTTCCTTGGACTGGACTTAGTTATGTGTTTTTATTTTTTTTGGGGTCCCAAGATTGGGCGCGGCCCTATATATGGGGCCCACTTTACCGATGGGTGGTGGTGGGGAAGGTTTCAATAGTCCCAGAGGAAAGAGGCAAGAGGTTTCTGATTGGTAGGTAGGAAGGGATGATGGATGAGCTCGGATTTCTCTACATATTTTTAAATATTGGTTTTGTATCGGTCGTACGATATCAGCATCGGTTGCTACTAATATTGATATCTGATCAAAATCTAGATTGGATACTTGTATTCTTTCAGACGTAATATAGTTAAAAAATGGAAAAATGTTGGGTATGCCGCCGATATCAAGTATGCTAGCACCCATTGTGTCTATCTCTCTTCCTTTTTTTTTAAATGATCTTCATATCTTTCCTGAATGATACTCTATCATGTGTTCCTATTGGTACTAATCGCTAGCATACTTGATATTGGCACGTAACTATCCCTCTCCCTAAATATATATATATATATATATATATATTTTTAAGCAAAGGGCAAAAGTGATGGATACGCATCCAGATCGGATCGGATCGGATCGGATCGGTATCAGCATATCCGTATTCCTAAATCTGTTGTTCTTTCTCTATAATTGAAGATATTTTCTATCCTATCTTTTACGGAATTTTGCAAACAATTGTAGCCATTATGAATTTATGACTCTAATTGTGAACAAAAAGAAAGGGGAAATACAAAGGAAGGCTCTTTTACTCTTTTGAAGATCATTCCTTTGCACCTTTAGAGAGATTCAGAATTTCTTTTCAATTCAAAGATCTAAGAAACTTTGATAAAGTAGACAATTAAGCTGCAAACAAGATGGTTGATGCAGTTATTCTTCGAGCTGTTCTTCAGAACATTAACTGTTGACATGTGGAATTCAAGGATGTTCAATTCCTGTAACCACTCGTCTTGAAAAAGTAGCATCAATCATGGGCACATTTCCTGCTCACCACTTGAAAGGACTCTCGGAGGATGATTGTTGGGCTTTGTTCAAGCAACGCTCATTGAAACACACTACAATGCTGCAACGTCTACATATCAGTTGCTGCACGGGACTGACTGCTTTGCCAGAGTGGATCCACAATCTCCTGTCTCTTCGAATTATTGACATTTTTAGTTGTCAAAATCTTAGTTTCTTGCCAGACAGTTTTCAACATATGACAGCCCTCCAAACTCTTATAATTGATAATTGCCCCGTATTAGAGACACGATATAGAGAAGGGGGAGAAGACTGGCACAAGATATCCCACATTCCAAATGTCATCTTCAGATCACGGCCATCACCAGTATTCATGAGACAAAACCGTCGATGTTGGGATATTCTCTTGAAGTCGAGGAGGAGGAGGAGGAGGAGGAGGAGGAGGAGGTGATGCATTATCTAAGGTATGACCTCTCTCTCAGTTTATTTGAAAAAAGATTTCTTACGTCACTCACTTTTGTAAATAAATTACACAAGTCTATTTTGTTAGTTGAAAATCGTTAAGTGATGATGTCACGAGGTTAATATTTACTAAATGACCAAACTACCCTTGAAGAAGCATAAACTTACCATTTTACCCTTGATTGTAAAGCCCTAAATAGATTGATAAAAACCAGATTTGGGCTTAGGGCTTATCTTTTCTCCTTGCTTATCAATGATGGCGCTCCATGGCTGCTCGACGACGACGACGATGCCAGCGTAACAGAGGCTACTCCAACTATCTTAGTGCCGGAGGGATCAAAATGAGAGAGAGATCGATGGATCGATTAGGGATGGAGGTAAGGAGATTGTTATTATCAAGAAGAGAACAGGGGTTTCGAGTTGAGGTTCGATGGGACTAAAGGAGAGATAAAGAAGATAAATCTGTTGTTGCTTGTTGGTGTATGATGTCTTGTATTCCGTCGCAGTTTAATCCAGGGAGTACTGGTGCAGCACCTAGACAGCCAAGACGGCGGTCCCGCTAACCGGTTAGTGGGCCGTGGGGGTTGCAAGGGGGGCAGAAGGCCCCCCTGCATGCAGGGGGTGTAGGGGGGCGTAGCCCCCCGCTCGAATTTTTTATTTGAGGGCAATTGTATTTTAATCCGGATTATGGTGGCAGTTGTAGTTTAATTCGGATTAGGGTTTTTTCTCGCTATATATTTGTAGCGAGGGTTTCTTTCTCTGTAATGCAAGCAATACTGAGAGGTGTGAGGACGAGCGCTGTAACCCTATTCTCCATTGATAGTGAAGCAAGATCTCATCTCATCGGGGATGTAGGCAACATTGCCGAACCTCGTAAAATCCATGTGCATTGTTTGTTATGTTTTTCCATTATCTTCTGCATCGTTTTAGGGTTGCGTTTCTACAGTTGCTTACAGATGAAGAAATACTGAAAGATACGAGTAATTGCTGCTGTCACACCCCGCATCGACTCACCTGAGGGTTGGTAACATGGACACGCACACGTGTCCACAATCTATCTAGGATCCATAATGCAGTACTTTAAGTGCACAAATTATGAAATGATTCTACGAACACGAGATAATAATACTAGTCAAATAAACATAACTGGTGAAGTCTAATAACATTTATCATATTTATCAAAATGTTTTCGCAGCGGAATTTAAATTACAATTATACCTCTAGGGCTACATATGATATGTAAACAAAATAATCAAAAGGGAAGATGATATTCTCATCCTCAGCGTGCTCCGAAAGCACAATCATCGCATGCACAACCATCTTCGTGCATGACCAACTCCTCGTCCCAAATGTCACCTTCGTAGAAGGCGGGCTCCTTAGCCACAGTCCCTGTATGGTTCCTGAATCCACATCTAAAAAGGGAGCAACAACAGGGGTGAGCTTCCATGAAGCCCAGTGAGGGGTGCACACAAACATCCACAATAAATCATGAAATAAAACAATGTAAATGCCCAACCAAACCAATATGAATGCAATGCCATGATCTGGATTATTAGCAAACAAACATAATCAATATATTCTAAGTCCATAATGTGTATTAGTACTATTATAACATAGGTGGTATTCCCAGTCATGAATGTACGTTATCAGTCCTCGAGGATATAAGCTAATTGCAAGTCAGGAGCATACTGGTCCTTACATGGTTTCTTTGGTACCCAACAAGTCCTTATTAATAATCCCTCACAATACCATTACATCGAATCCAACATCGCATATAGGGTATACCCACTGCCAAATCCAACATCACTTGAGGGTTTGTCACGATGTTGGCATCTATGCACCTTAGTCACTGAAAATCGTCCCCAACCACGAACCGTCAAACAGTAGAATTAGCCAATACGTAAACCTCTATTGGCAAGGGTTGTAGCACCAGGGTGGCTATCCTAGCCTAATGCATTCTAATATACCACATCACATTATAATCCCACACACACCCTGTGGGTATACAGTGCCAAAACCAACCTTCAACCACCTTGTACCCCACACTCACACACTATGGACGTACAGTGTCGGAACCAGCCTTTGGCTACCTTGCATCCCAGTCACACACACACACACACACACACACACACACTTTATTCACATCTCATGTCATTATGCAACATACACATCCAACACAAATAACAAGTTTATAATATGAAATTAATATGCTCATCCATATATTATGCATCATAACATAAACATTTCATAAAATAAAATCACACAAATCCCCTCACCTCGAGTCCTAGGTGATGATGAACAACTGATGGCCTCGCACCATATTGTCTCGTCACCTCTTAGTTCTACTCCTATGATACATAAGATTTTTAAGAAAATAAATCATCCATAAGGAAATAAGACCCTAGGCACATGTTATAGTTTCATTTCTTATTCCCTTTTTCTTTGAAATCATTCTCAAATTGGGGGGTTTTATGAGTATAGGGCCGATTTAGATGTGGGGGATGTTCTCCCCCATCAATTAACTTAGATTAAGTGTAGTCAATGGATTGGTTAAGATCGGTTTGCACAATTCACCCAAAATTTTTCAAAATTCCAGTTGCGACCAAGCTAAATTAGGGAATTTCGATTGAGGGTTTATGTGGTGACCACCAATGGCCTATGTGGTCACCTCAATCCACTATACATATATTTAATTTCATTTTTTCCAACCCAGTTTTGGGTTTGAATGGTGGGATGTAGAAGATTTGGGGGAAAATCCATAATTTCTAGGGTTTAGTTATCCAAATTGGGGATTTTAAATGAAAAAAATCATGAAGGAGAGTTCATAGACTCAAATTGATCTATCAATCTTGTTAGGATAAGCCTCTTACACTAAATCCCTCTCCCAATTTGTAGCATTGAAAAGAGGAAAAGTGGGTTTTAGGAAATTTTTCCATTTCTAGGTTTTGTGTTGCCCAAAATGGGGTTTGAAGTGGGGATTTCCTAGAGGAAGGCTCATAGGTTCAAATGAAACCATTGATCTTGCTAAAGCAAGTCCCCAGCATTAAATCCCCCTCCCAATTAGTAGTTTTAGTGAGTGGGGAGGTGAGCATCGATTGTGGTGTGACACTCAAGAATACGGCAAGTACCGGATCTACTTGGGAGATCGGTGAGGTGTCCTTACCAAAAATATGACAAGTATTAAGGGGTTTGGGAGATCAGTGAGGGTGTGCAAACTTTATTGCGACATTGCCTAGGGAGAGATTCCTGGACTAGTTAATAAATCTCCAGCTTCTTTAACATGACACGACGCGTTTTAAAGCCTTGAGGCCCATGGGTAAAAAAGGACAATATTGTGCAACATTAATAGGGTCGGGGCATTACAAATGATATCAGAGTAGATCCCGACAATGTGTGGGGCCACAACGAGGACGTTGTGCTAAAAGGGGGGAGGTTGTGACACCCAAGAATACGGTAAGTACTAGACCCACTTGGGAGATCGGTGAAGTGTCCCCCCAAGAATATGGTAAGTACCAAGGGATTTGGGAGATCGGTGAGAGTGTGCAAAATTTAGTCCCACATCGCCTAGGGAGAGATTTCTGGACTAGTTAATAACCTCTAGCTTTCCTTAACATGACACAACACGTTTTAAACCTTTGAGGCCCATGGGTCAAAGAAGATAATATTGTGCAAGGTTAATGGGGTCGGGGCGTTACATGTGGGGTTTCTCTTGCCTAGCTTAAGAAAGAGTAGAAATGGAATAGAGAGAGAGACGACTTCCTAGACGGTAGAGAGAGAGAGAGAGAGACAGAGAGGTGGTTTACCTTAAATGGGTAGATGTTTCTCCCCTCTTCTTCCTCCTCCCTTGCTCTTCTCCTCCTCCTCCTCCTTCTTCTTCTCCTTTCTCCCTTCTCTTGTTTTTAGTTTGGTAGGAATGAAAAGAATGGGTAAGGACTTCTATTTATATAATCACTTAAGTTAACTAAGGGTTGTTTGGAAAAATAATGGGTTTCTACCCTTTACCAGTTTAAATTATAATTTGGGATAATGGGCCCACCTTGGGATGTCTCAATATATTAATCTATTTCTAATTATGTTGTTCCATCCTTGGGATTGAGTTTGAGTTACCTGGATGCGAGGGATTGAGTCCCACAGCCAAGTAACCCGGTTTTGGCCGGTACACCTCACTGGAGGTTTTCACCGTTGAAAGCCGAATTGGTCCCTTTGTGTGGAAATGGATCTTTAATTTGAGTGGGGCCTTCCCAAAGTGTTTTCAAGTGTATGGGCTCCATTTTTTATATATTTTACTATTAAAGCTCGAGAATTTTCCCGTGAAGTGTGAGGGCTTGACTAACCTTTTTTTTCTGCGCTCGAAACCTCTTCCAATTTTTAATGTATGAGTAGCAGCTGCAAGTGGGGTCATCCTTCCCTTCCCAAAAAAATACGATTTCTACCCAGAATTCATTGGTATTGGTGTCCTCTGGTGTCTCATCTGTACATTTAAATTAGGAATTTTAGGGCACGGGTATAACAGCTGCAATAGTAACTCATTAGACGATTAATGATAGAGAGAGAGAGAGTCTTGAAGTTTTGCTTTCAATATCCTTATTTCTCCAATTTTTGTGGTGGGGTTTCCAATTGAGATTTGGGGTCCAAGAATATTGAATACTCTATGTGCAAGAGAGGATATTTTTTTCCGTGAGAGAGAGCAAAGATATCTTTGTGTTTCGTCTCAATGTGGAAACGAATTGGTCAAGCTAATGTAGTCACAAGAAGTAGAGTGATTGAAGAGTGAATAGAAGGGGTCCCTAACTCCAGGCAGTGAGCCGATCCCAGATTGTTGAATATCCTTGTTAAAATCTCAACTTCTATTCTTTTCTAGGATTTTCCTTTTAAAGCTCTATTACTTATTTTCCTTTGAGCTTGGACGCTACTGTTTATGCAAATTCTGGACAAATTCAATTTGGGAGATGTAGATCTGAAGGTTCATATGGGAAAGTTGCAGGGAGGGTGAAATGGGGAAGAAATTAGGAGCGAGAGGGCTTTAGTGTTTGGGTTATATTGGCGTCAGCTGTGGGTTGCAGCTATGAGAGAGAGAGAGAGAGAGAGAGAGAGAGAGGTTAGAGCAAGCTCACTGTTGAACGGATAAGAAAGAAACATGAGAACCCAATGGTTAGAAAGGCGCTCAGAGAATCCTTTCCCTGTTGTTATATAGTGGTTAGTAACAGCCTAACAGGGTAAAAAAAAGTCAAAAAAAGTCTTATCACGTTTTAAGTTTACGTTGTTAATTATTAGGAGTGCCCTGGATATTATTTTCAAATAGTGGAATTATAGGAAATAAATGATATTTTTAGAGGTGATACAAGAAAATTTTCCTTCTTTTAATATTGATTTAGTATGTATAATCAGTTCAATAGCATACCAATTCTATTTAGTTCAAAATCAATGAAAGAATGCGTTTGAGATTCAATCATAAACCACTTTGCCCTAGATGTATGTAAATTGCCCCCTTCACCCGCTCCCCCCTCCCATGTGAAAACCGTTTGCAGCCGCTGGACTGGTGCAATGAGTATTAGGTGGCTGGAAACCCCTTGGGGCATATGCCCAGATGCTCTCAGCTATCCAATGCTTGCCGCATCTCACCACTCACTGTAGAGGATGTGGGCTCACCCCTCCACCTCAAGTGCTAACACACCATTTTTTGCTAAAAGTCAGCAAGTATATGTATTAAAAAAAAAAAAAAATAGAGTATAGGATTAACGTCTAGGCATTCCTAGACGGATACAAAATTAAAATGAATAGTGTTACGTTCCAAGCTCCACCCACCTTCGGCAAAGCCATCAGCAAGGGAGAAAAGAACAAACGCCACCTCAATTGAGGATCACCTTCACCATTGCCACCTTAGTGCTTACATACTAAGGCATTAGAAATATTAATACAAAGATAAATTATTAGTTGAAACGACTCGAGATGGCTAATGCCAACGCCCACCTAAGCCAAGGAATAAGGGCGGGGCAGATTGATTGTTTAGACTGTTTTATTGTTTAAATTTGAAACCAAACTGATAATAAATAGATTTTAGTTTAAAGGGTTTGATTTAGTTTCGATGAATGGATTTGATTAACAATTTACACTTTACTTGAAGTAAATGAGATGAACTTGATGAGGAATTGGGAGCTTATAAACTATGTAGCTTCTTTCAAAAAAAAAAAAATGTTGTTGAAAATTTGAAGGTTAGGGATTCAAGATTTTACTTTTAAAAGAGTAACCTTACCCCAATTGATAAGTCAAAGTTGACAAATTCTAGCAGAAGTGGAGAAAATACAAGTTTCCATGGAAATTGTTCTAAATTCACTGTCTAATATATTGTACCTCTTTTTTATTTTTCCTTTTATTTATTTATTTATTTATTTTATCTCAAGTGAATAAATATTTGAGTTGCGTTTGAAATGGTACATTGTCTACTAATAATTTTGAGTGAACATAAAGACAAGAAATTTCTTAGAAAGAGCATTAATTTAAGAAGTACTAAAAATCTAGGAGAGGGTTCTCTCGTAGATGCCGCATGGCTCATGTGCCAGCATGGGGTCCAACGAGATTTCAGCCTTTCATGAGAGATAGGGTGGTCATTTGACCCTCTCTATATCTGGCATAGGGGTTACACTGCCTTTTAGGCTTCTTTTTCATTAAAAGTATAAGTTAAATATATCATTTATTTAAGACGGGTCTCATAAGAATGCAACGAATACTACTCATATTCATTCTTCAATATGCTTTGTTTGACAAACTTTAAGTTATATTTGGTTGCAATGGGAATGGAAGGGGAGGAGAGTGAAAAATTTTGAACTTTAAAAGTAAAATTTTGTAATCGCTACCCTATATTATTTTATAAACTACTTAAATTTCTTACCAAACTTAATAATGATACATATTACATGTTTTTTTTTTTTAATACCAAATAGATTTGGATGCAAAAGAGAGTGAAATTTAATAATCAAATATAAAATAACTTTAAATTAATGATATAATCACATGGGGTAATGATTACAAAAGTTTCTTTTATAAGTTTGAAAACTTCACTTTCCTTTCTTATAATGCCCTTCGCAATGAAACAAAATCTCAGAGATTCCATTGAAATTTCCACAATGGTTTTCATATCATTTCGTGACTTTTTAACTATAAATTTCAATAAAAAGTATGGGTCAAGCCTAAGCCCGGCCTAATCGGTTCTTTTGTAGTGTGGGGTGTGGACCGACTTTGAAGACATAAGTGGAGTGAACCATTGGTTTAAAAATTTGAACAAGTGAAACCTATTTATTATTTTGAAAACTAAATTTAAGTCACCAATCTACGATGCCATAGCAAAAACATCATTCTTAATCATTTAATGATGAAAGTGGATTCCAAAATCAATTTACATGGCACAAGACCAAAACAAGTGCATTTTCAGAATCAAGCTATTGACAAAAATGGGTTTCACGACCAACTCATACAATGCACAATTATTAAAAATGCATTTTTTTTTTAGCCACTGGAATGAGAATGTGGATTAATCTAAATTCAATCCACCTTAAAAAAAAGGGATGGAGGATAGGAAGAATAAGGGCCTTAATAATGGGGGAACATCGGATCATACAATGTTATTCTAAATGTGAAAATATGTCATAAATTCTCATGAAATGAACATTCTAAAATCTAAGATGTCATGAGACTATTGAATTAGACAAGATTTCCCCAATAAATGAATTCAAGAAATAATCTTTAAGAAATTGAGAAAATCAAGTCATGCCATCGTTGAATTCAAACTTATTCTTTAGCTCAAGAAAAATTCAGGCAATTCTTTTGGCTATGAATGAGTTCAAAAAAGATCTTCAAGAAATTAAAGAGTGTAAACACTAAACAATGCCATTATTAAAATCTAAAACCATTCTTAGCTCAATAGAATTAAAGGGGATAGGGAGAATCTCAATGAGTGGATTTGAAAAAATAGTGCTAAGAAATTTGGAAGAATTATTCCATGATATGCTTAGCCTTAAAGCTTATGGAAATTAAGAAATTTCATTAAAAATGCATCCATAATGACAAGCTAGCATTTCATCTTTAATTCCATTAAAGAGACATCTAAATCCATGAAAGAATATAAGAATTTAAACATGGTTCTACAAATGGATTGCAGGAATTTCATCAAAAATGCATCCATAAAGACAAGCTATCATCCATGCGTAATCCCATTAAAGAATCATCTAAATCCATAAAGGCATACAATAATTCAAGCATAATTTTTTATATGAACTATAGGAATTTAATAAAAAATGTATTCATAAAGAGCTATCATCCCATCCGCAATTCCATTGAAGATCATCTAAACCTATGGAGGTATACAAGAATTCAAGCATGATACCTTGTATGGACTGTAGAAAATTCATCTAAATAGCAAATTCTTGTTATGTAAGATAAAAAGGCAAGAACAATACTTATAGAATGATCAAAATATGAGATTATCTTATCCATAGCAAACAAATATGTCCTAATATTCCAAAATAATATTCAATTAACTATTTAAATTGATTAATCACTTGTTTGATGTTAAGTGTTACAAAAAGTTAAAGACTTTTGATACCTTTCCTACTCAGCTCCATGTAAAAAAAGGAGCCAAAAAATAAAAAAATAAATTTTGATTATATACATATATATATATATATAGGTGAAAAGGATGGGTAATTTGGGTATTGTAAGACAGTAAAAGAGGAGAGGTAGAGGTAAAAGTCTATATGTAGGAGAGTATTATAAACCATGTTTAAGATAGGATAATATTAATAAATATGGGCTAAGTGCAGCGAGTGATCGTACTTGCCCCTTTATAATATACAAATGGTCTACAAGCAAATAATATAGGAGAGTATATTAATGAGATGTGATTGAATGGTTTCATTTTTAAAGGGTCTTTAAGTCAATGGCATGGGAGAACTCACTAATGAACTGCACTTGAAATATTTCATATAACACCACCTAAAAAAGAAAAGTTTGATATGATAAAGAGGGCAACAAGATCATTGCACATTAGGAAGAGACACAGGGGTACTCACATATGCTCTTCGTGATTTTTTAAATTGTTTACCAAGAAGAATTAAAACATTCCTCATATTTTCCATTACCAATATAAAAAAAGGATCGAGTGCACTAGGTTCCAGCATGTGTGAGGTTCGAGGGGATGAAAACTATGCAATCTTATCCGGAGAATGTCGAGAAACTGTTTCGATAGTTTAACCACTAGATATTAAATTTTCCTAAAAAAAAAAAAAGTTTATTAATATTAAATCTCCTTAGCAAAAGCAGGAGAATAAGTCTTTCCCAGTTGGAACCTAAATTCACCACTACGAATAATCATGAGTCGGTGATTATTTATTTCATTATGTGGCTTAAGGCCACATCAATTAGTTGAACCACTCCCTATTTAATATTTGTAAATAGGGGAATTGTTCTTGGACTGTGAGACTTAAAATAATCCAAGAGGGAAGGGCATATCATATACGACCGGACTCCGGAGAGGTTAAGTCAAGCACCTAACGCGTTTTATTCCATTACTGACTCTTTTGAGTACCATAATTCCACAATTCCATCATACTCGCAAGACAGATTCAGAGTTTCCTTCCAATTGACAGACCTAAACAACTTTGATCAACAAAGATGGTTGATGCCCTTATTCTTCGAGTTGTTCTTCAGAACATCAACTCCTTACTTCAGGAGGAGTTTGCTTTGGTATGGGGAGTCGATCGAGAGATGAGAAAGCTTTCTAACACCTTAGCTACAATTCAAGATGTATTGGAGGATCCTGAGGAGAAACAGTTGAAGGATAAGACGATCAAAAATTGGTTAAAGAAACTCAAGGAAGCGGCTTATGATGCAGACGACATCTTAGATGAGTGTGCGGCCAAAGCACTTGAGGTGAAAGCCCAGTTGGGAAACTGCAACAACTCTACTAACAAGGTAAGTCAATCTTTCTTATCTTGGTTCAATTTTAAACAACTTTTGTTTCGTCGCAACATTGGACACAGAATAAAAGATATTAGAGAGAGATTTGATGATATTGCTGATGAGAGGTCCAAATTTCATCTGAACCCGCGGGGAATTGTGGAATGGGCTGTTAATGAGAGCAGTACTGAACGAGAGACTAGCTCCATTCTGCCTACTGAACACCAAGTTTATGGAAGAGAAGGGGATAGAGAAAAGATAGTTAAAGTATTGCTAGACAATAATAGCAACCCAAATTTATTGATTTATCCAATAATCGGAATGGGTGGTCTTGGGAAGACCACACTTGCTCAACTAGTCTACAACGATGAAAGAGTGAAAAATCATTTTGAGACCAGAAGTTGGGTTTGTGTATCTGATGATTTTGATATAAAAAGCCTTACCAAAGCAATCATAGAATCCATGGGTGGAACTGCAAATGATCTCACTGAGTTGGATCCAATGCAAAGCCGCCTTCGTGAGATGTTGAGTAGGAGGCGGAGATTTTTGCTTGTACTTGATGATGTTTGGAATGAAGATCAGGACAAATGGGACAGGGTGAAATCTTCATTAACATGTGGAAATGAAGGATGTGCATTTCTCGTAACCACTCGTGTGGAGAAAGTAGCATCAATCATGGGCACATTTCCTGCTCACCACTTGAAAGGACTCTCAGAGGACGATTGTTGGGATTTGTTCAAGCAACGTGCATTTGGAGATGCGAGAGAAGAGATTGCAAACTTGGTAGTGATTGGGAAGGAGATTGTGAAGAAGTGTGGAGGTGTACCTCTGGCTGCAAAGGCTTTAGGAGGCTTAATGCGCTTCAAACACACAGAGACTGAATGGTTGTTTATGAGAGACAGTGAAATTTGGGATCTACCAGAAGACGAAGAAAATACGATATTGCCAGCATTGAGACTCAGAGGCCGTTTGGTAGTGTTCATAAAAAACGTTTCTAGCATTTTTGAGTGTTAATAGAACCAAAAAACGCAAAAAACCGTTTGGTTCTATAAAGCTCCGTTCCTGTTTTTTTGAAACTCAAAGTACATAAAAAACGAAAAATCAGTGATTTGACGAAACACCCCGCTACCTGTTCTGTCGGTGGGTTTCGTTTCAAAATAATATATGTTGAAACAATCGTTCCCGACCCAATACCACGACAGAGAGAGGAGAGCAGAGGAGAGAAGCCAAAACCGTCTCAGGTCTCGTTCTTCTTCTTCCTCCAACCTTCGTTCCCGACGGTCGGCGACAGAGAGAGGAGATCAGCGAGGAGAGAAGCCAGAACCCATATCTGAACTTCTGAAAAACCCATCTCAGGCAAGAAGTGATCTCGTTCTTCTTCTTCCTCCAACCTTCGTTCCCGACGGTCGGCGACAGAGAGAGGAGATCAGCGAGGAGAGAAGCCAGAACCCATATTTGAACTTCCGAAAAACCCATCTCCGGCAAGAAGTGATCTCGTTCTTCTTCTTCCTCCAACCTTTGTTCCCGACGGTCGGCGACAGAGAGAGGAGATCAGCGAAAGAGTTGAACCAGAACCCACTTCCCTCCTTCCGAAAAACCCATCTCAGGTCTCCATTCTTCTCGTTCGTCTTCTTCCTCCAACCTTCGTTCCCGACAGTCGGCGAATCCAGCTTGTTCCAAGAGACCTTCCGAAAAGCCCATCTCAGGTAACTTTATATTAGATCTCCTTTTGGGGAATTTTTCAAGAACACTACAATCTCATGGGTTGATCGCTGAAATTTTGGAGACATTCTCTCCATATTGGACTGTCTCTGGTCAAAATTTCAGACCTAACAGAACCCTAAACCCTATGATTTTGGCTACTGTTTTGGCGTTCCTTGGTTCCGGTTTGATGTTCTTTGCTACTAGTTAGCAATATTGATTGTATATTGTCGCCTGGGTACTATCCCTTGATTATCATGTATTGCTCTTTGTGGCTGGTTGCTTCTAAGTTATCTCTGTGACGTGATAGTGCTGGATATGGTATTATAGCAGATTCTGAACCTCCTACAGATAACATCAATGTTCAAATCACATCTATCAAACTTAATGGTGCTTCACATCACCTTCTCTAGGCCCAGGCAGTTAAGGTGTATATCACTGCCAAAAGAAAGATGGATTATCTGGCAGCTGAGATGGTTTGGACTTTGGATATGTTTGATGATGATAATGACACCCCCCATATGTTACCTTTACGAATTTTCTATATTTTACTTTTAACCGTCTGTTTAGATCTTGTCTTAGGTGAAGCGAAACTAGATTTTGTGCATGATATGATCCTCTGAAAGAATAGAAGTACACGACTCATATTAATATACTCCAGCACTAATAGGGGTTTATACTGATAATGCTCTAGCACCAATTGCAAGGAGAAGAGCCCCACAGGGTGCCAAAGGTTAACCATAGAAAGGTGGAGGCCCCATCATCAATATGGCAAGAAATCGCCCCATGAGCAATAGGCCTAACCTTCAAAATCTCCAAACAACACTTTTTTTTTTTTGGATGAAGTAAAAATTCATTACCAAGAGAAAAGAAAGAATAAAGATCTCCATGATGCTGCATCCAAACCCCCATGAATTTCCTCCACTGATCTCCCACACCGGGGTTGAGTTCCAGTCAACATCTCCACGATGCTGCATCCAAACCCCCATGAATCAGTCTCAAAGCCATATCTGAACTTGCCAATGGAATCCCAAGCAGTAGATCAGTGGTTCCAAAATCACCCAGCATTGCTTGTTTGTTCTCATTAAGAAGGAAGTTGAAGGGCTTAAGATTTAAAATAAGTGTCCCTTTCGAATGCAATTCTAGAACTCCCTGAGCCAAGTCAATCCCATACCTGTGAACATCAGCATAAATAGAAAGCCAGTTAAGCAGCTCCATATTTACAACTATATGCATCATAAAGGATAGACCATTAGCATATTATTGTTTTGCAAACGCCCCGACTCACTGCAAAACATCAGGCAATGGAAGCTTGCTTCTTTATTATTTTCCTATGCTTGATATCTTTGTTATTTTCCTATGCTTGATATCTTTGTTATTTTCCTATGCTTGATATCTTTGTTATTTTGCCTATGCTTGATTTCTTTGTTACCTTACTTGGTTTTATTGGTCTTTCCATTATCTCTCTCCAAAATAATCTTTGTTATTTCTTTTTTTAGTGTTCAGTCTTTTTTTTGTCACAGTATGCTAACTTTTACACTAACTTATAATGCCTAGCTATTATGTCTGGAAGTAGTATCCCTACCATTAAGTGGTCAGAATTTGAGACCACTGTTCTCATTGAAGCAATGAAAGAAGCTGTAAAAAATAGTCACAAATCCGGTAATTCATTTAACAAAACTGGATGGGAGAACATTACAAAGCAATTTCAACAGGCTTTAAATCGTCCAGTCGGGAAAGAACAGTTACGCAATAAGATGAACAAGTTGAAACAAGAGTATCAACAATTCAAGAGACTGCTTGACACAACTGGATTTGGGTGGAACTCAATGACAAAAGCAGTCACAGTTAATGATGAGTCCGTATGGGATAGGGCAATACAGGTACCCTAGATTTCACTAGCTAGTTGAATTATTTAAAAATTAGATTACAATGAGTAGTACATATACGTGATACAATTACTGTTTATGCAGGCAAATCCAGGTTGGTTGAAATACAAGAAGTATGGACTAAACAATTGGCCAGATTTGAGCATGGTATTTGGGGATGCATATGCTACAGGTAACTTAGGGGTTGATAGTGCTCAAGATTTGGATGGCATCGAAGCTGTTAATATAGTTGATATTGAGCAAGTCTCTCACTCCCCCAGTACCCCGGTGCATATAAGCATGAATGACCCCTTTCATGAGGATACTCATACTCCAACTCAGACCACCACAAAACGAAGTCTTGATAGGACACCTACGGGACGAAGAAAAAATAGCGCCAATAAGGGAGATAGACACGTGAAGGACTTGTATGGGAAGTATTTATCCATGAAAATTGAGAAAGCATCCAGTACTTCTGTAACATCTCCTGTTCGTGGTGGGGTAGGTGCATCTTGTCCTCGAGATTTCAGTGTGAGTGCATGTGAGGCGGTGATATCCTCCATACCGGATATATCAAAGGAGATATATTTGAAGGCCACCAGTCGTATGTGTACTGATCCTAGTTGGAGGGAGTTGTTTGTCTGTGCAGAGCCTGCGAAGAGGATTTGGCTTTTAGATGCCTTGGAGTAGTTGAGGTTGTGTTTGAATTCTACTTTTGATAATTTTGGATTCGAGAATCTACTTTTGATTTGTGTAATTTTACTTTTGGAGATACATTGCATGACTTGGCTTTTATTTATGCATTTTTTTTTTTTTTTATATTATTGATGTGTGTAATGTTGAACATGTGTTTTGGGTTGAGACGATGTGTCATTGATGAGCACATTTATGTGTGAAATCTAGGGTAGTAAAACATGCATTTTATATATTTAGAATGGAGCTACCTTGGGTTTTACTCTCTTTTTGCAGGCTTTATATTTTCAAAGCCTTAAGGACTATCGGGCGCTATATCTTCAATTTTACACGTAAAGAGGTCCTATTTCTTTCCATGGTTGCGAAGAGGACGAAATTCTGAGCAAGATGGACGTGTTCAATTAAAAGTACACATTCGTTCGGTCACCCGTACAAATGATTATTCTTTTTCGGGTCAGAAAAAAGAATAATGGATCAGAACTGAACCGAGATGCAGAACCAGCCCGTTTGCAATTGTCCCAGAGGTACAAGGAATACTCCAAATGCCAACAAGGATCGATGGACCACATCTTTAAGTGATTAAAGATTTGTTTTTTGGTAACAACAACTACCTAGCTTAGTTGGTGAGCTATGGTGTACAAAATTCTCTTGCTCACCAAGAGGTCTCAAGTTCGAATCTTATGGTTGTTTTTTTTAGAAGATTTCCTGCTTTTCACTCACTTAAAGCACTAAGGGCATGGAGGGGATTTCCACATCAAGTTAGAAGCAAGCAAAATCGTGGAAGCAAGAAGAGAAGAAAAAGAAAAAAAAAAAGGAAAGCAAAATCGTGGAAGCAAGAAGAGAAGAAAAAAAAAGGAAAGAGAAAAAAAGGGGAGAACCAAAAATTGTCCAAATCTTCTCTCTCCTCCACATCATCACCAAAGATTGTCCAAATCACACAAAGGAAGAAAAAAAAATCGTCCCTAGGAGAGAGAAAAAAGAAGAAAAATAAATTAGAAAAAAAAAAGGAAAGAAAATAAGCAAAAAATTATAGGAAATTTCTCAAAATTTATTTCTCTCTTCTCTCTCCTCCATCTTAGCACTTTTGGACTCAAAAGATCTCACAATCAATTGTGGGTTTTTCTCTTTTAGGAAAGAAAAAAATTGTTACCCTACCTCCCCATTCCCTATAAATACAACTCATGTAAGAGGAGGAGACACAATTCATTCTTCTTCTAGTTTTCTTTAGTTGCTCTCTCTCTTCCTCTTTCTCTCTTTAGTTTTAGTTCTTCTCTATTTTTGCTTTAATCACTTTTGTAATAGTTTTTTTATTTCAATTAATGCAAGTACTCTTTTATTTTTATTCAGTTCTTTTTATGTTTATGATTTATGCAATTGAGTTGTAATTTTTTAAGCTATAGTTCTAGGCTTAGATCTAGGTGACAAGATCACGAGTTGTGGAGCAATTTTTTTTCAAGTTCAAGCATTGATTCAAGTAAGTAGGCTCCTTCAGTAGTCTTCTCTCCCCCCTCTCATTCCCTCTTCTGACTACCCTTTCTTTCTTAATTTAGGATTTTTATTTTCAGTTGTTACATTATTGCTATCCCTTTCCCCCAAGGTTCATGGCTAGTGTATGTGTTGGCTTTGCCCCTCCTAGCCATAGAACCATCAATTTATTGTTTTTATTTTAATTGTCCCCCTTTTCCTAAAGTCAAGTAGAGTAACCCTTGTAAGAGTGACTCTCTGGTCAAGTAGGGAAGCTCATATTATGATGCATCCCTTGGGCTAAGTAGAGAAACCTACTTGTGAGTCTCTCTCTAGCTTTATCCCCTTTTTTTTACTTTATTTTTATTTCAGTATTTTTTTTCCTTTATTTATTTATTTATTTTTTTAATTGCGTGGGATGTTTATTTTCAGTTATTTATTTATTTAATTTTAATTGCGTGGCTTGCGTCTTTAAATTCTTAGATGACGAATGGTTAGGACGTTATTTTTAGGACGGTAATTAGAATTAGATCACAACCATTAATCAGTTCACTTTTGCATTATTAAAAGAAATAAAAAATAAAGTGGCTGCTCTCCCTGTGTTCGACCCGTAGCTACACTGATCCGTACGCTTGCGGTTACATTTTAAATCTCAAACAGTCATCGTGTTATGTTTTACAGTTATTTGTTTCCAATTGTGTAGTAATTGTTTATTTATTGCAGTTATGTCAAATGCATTATGTCAAACTTCTAGTGATGAAGAAGATACGATCATTCACATGGGAATGGAATTATTGAGTGATGCTGTATATATTCGGGAACCATGTAGGGATAGTGTATTTTCAGGTGTTGTCATGATGCATGAGGTATTGAATGGGCATGCCAACAGATGCTATGAAGAGTTTAGGATGGAACGCCATGCCTTCCTGAACCTATGTGACTATGTTAGACATAGGGGGTGGTTGAAAGATACGACCAACATCCGAGTGGATGAACAGCTTGGAATGTTCCTATGGATTGTTGGGAAGGGTTCAAGTAATAGGGACACCCAAAATCATTTCAACCACTCAGGAGAAACAGTTAGTCGAACATTCAATGTTGTCTTGATTGCAATACAACGCCTGGCTAAGGAGAAAATCAGACTGTCAGACGTCAATATGATACCGATAGAGATTGCACAGAACCCAAAATGCTATCCTTTTTTCAAGGTAAATATGTTAATATGATATATGTTTGTAACTCAAGATATGAATGTTTATATTCTTATATGTACTGGCCATTTAATTGTCAATATATGTCATAGCATTGCATTGGCGCCATAGATGGTACTCATATCCATGCGGTTGTTCTAAGAGAGGATCAAATTCGATACAGGAATCGGAAGGGGATCACAACTCAAAATGTGATGTGTGCATGTTCATTTGACATGCGATTCACATATGTATATGCGGGATGGGAAGGTAGTGCAAATGACTGTCGTGTACTTGAACAGGCAAGAAGTGATCCTCGATTGAGTTTTCTACATCCACCTCCAGGTATTAACTTTATATTATTATATTAGATTTTTGTTTGAGTGTATATGTAATAATATACATTATTTTTTGTCTGTAGGAAAGTATTATGTTGTCGACTCTGGGTATGCTAGCCAATCTGGATTTTTGACACCATTTAGGGGTGAGAGATACCATCTACCGGACTATAAAGGGCGTAGAAGATCCCCAAGAACAGCGAAAGAGTTGTTCAATTATAAGCATTCATCACTTCGAAATTTCATTGAACGCACATTTGGGGTATTGAAGAACAAATTTAAAATTTTAAGGCTAATGCATCAGTTCCCAGTGGAAACTCAGGCATCAATCGTACTGGCATGTTGTGGGCTACACAACTATATTCGAGAAGAGCATATTGCTGACGCAGAATTCGTGGAGATGAGCGATGATTTAAAAGTTGCAGAAGATGACTTGAATCCGCCACATGAAGATTTCGTTGATCATTCTACAATACAATCAAGTCAATGAAATCGGACAAAAGAGATGAATGCCACTAGGCTAAGAATTACAAATGCAATGGCTAGACAGCAAAGGATGCCAGAACTAGTTGAAAACTAAAACCGATAACTATTTTGGCAAAACTGAAAACCTAAATTGATGTTTCAACCCACGTAGTACTTGTTTTATGGTACATTTATATATGTGGTACAAGTTGATATATTATTATGAATGTCATATATTTGGATGCTATATTAACTTTTTTGATAAATAAATTTCTGTTACAGATGACTTCTTCTATGCCCCCACTCATGATAGCAACTTGTGAAATTTGTGGGAAGAGTTGTGGTAAATATACAACCAAGTCGGGTAAAAATATTGGAAGAGAATTTTTCAAGTGTGAAGATTCATGTAATTTTTTCATGTGGGTGGACCAACTACATTTATGTAGATATGGTAAAGGTCAATGCAAAGTACGAACTGCGACGAAAGGTCCAAACAAGGGATAGTATTTTCTATGTTGCCCAAGTTCAACTGGGGTAATTTATTTCTACGATTGACCTATACCTATAGATAATTTATGATTTTTATTTAATTCGATGTTAAATTTCAACGACCCTAATCACATCTATTATTTGATATAGGTTGATAACCGTGGATGTGGTATGTTTGTATGGTTGAAAGATGAAACACATATCTCTACCATACAACATACATTATGTTCAGAAAACTCAAGCTCAACATCAACATCATCTAGACCACTTTCCGTTTCGAACGAGTACATGAAAGGATATCTGGAAGGGACACTTAAAGGATTAGAGGACCAAACAAATAAGATGAAAGACATCCTCCATGCATTCAAGTCTTTAGACTTGGAAAAAAAGTGAAAATTTGGAGAATTATGTAATAGTTAACTTGCACAAGGCATTGTTAATACTGTATTTTATTCATCTTTTGGAAACCATGTTTTTTTTCGTTGGTGTGTAATATTTTATTGTCCAAAAAAAATTTATATGCTTATAGTATTTTAATGTTATTTTTGTAATTATTGACTTAAAAGAAAAGAAAAAAAAAACCGTTTCTGAAACAAGTATTACCAAACGGCAGAAATGTCGTTTCTTGGTTCTGAAACTGTTCTAGAAACAGATTCACCAAACAACCTTAAATCGTTTAAAAACGGCGTTTTGACACAGAAACTGAAATTTCCGTTTCTTACACGAAACAGAGTTTCTGGAACAAAAACGATACCAAATGGAGCCTCAGCTACAATCATCTTCCCTCACATTTGAAGCAATGTTTTGCTTATTGCTCCATATTTCCAAAGGATCATAGGATTGAGAAGGAAGAGTTAGTCTATCTCTGGATGGCTAATGGTTTTATTCCATCCAAAGGTAAATTGGAGTTGAAAGACATGGGGGATGAAATTTTCAATGACTTACTGTGGAGGTCTTTCTTCCAAGATGTAGAAAAAGACGGTGATGGTGATGTAGTGCATTGTAAAATGCATGATCTAGTCCATGATCTCGCATGTTCTGTTATGGATAATAAATGTTTTACCTTGGAGATTAACGAGGAAAAAAAATCTATTCCAAAAGGAATTCAACACATGTCATTGGTGCTTGATTGGACTTATCCTGACGCAGATATATTCATACCATCCATTAATGAGTATCTGAGTAAATCTCAAACCATGCGTACATTGCTGATACATCACTTGCAGTCAACAAGTCATTATTTCAACTTTTTAAATCTTAGATGCCTACGAGCATTAGATGTGCATAATGGACACGCAACTTATCTGCCATCTTCAGTAACCAATTTGATACACTTGAGGTACCTGAAGCTCTCCTTCATGGGTATTAGGACATTACCTGAATCCTTGACCAACCTAAAACATTTGCAGACATTAAAACTACACTATTGTTAGGATCTTCGAAAGTTGCCTTCAAGCATGAGTACCATGACCAAGTTGGCTAGGGCAGTTGAGTCACCTCCAGACATTAAGCATTTTTATTGTGGGGAAAAAGAGTGGATGTCGTATCAGTGAGTTACAAGGACTGAACCTGAGAGGACCACTACACATAAAAGGACTTGAAAACGTGAAGAGTTCAATGGATGCCAAAGAAGCCAATTTGATAAGAAAAAGATATTTAGACTCCTTAACCCTATCTTGGTCTCCAGATATTGAGACTCGCATCCAAGAAAAAGATGAAGAGGTGCTAGAAGGCCTCCAGCCTCCACCAAGCATAAAAACATTGGAAATACAAAGATACCTGGGCATGAAATTTCCAAGTTGGCTACAGGATTTGTCGCTACAAAATTTGGTTAGTGTTAAACTCATCAACTGTAAGAGATGTGAACAGCTCCCTCCTCTTGGGCATCTGCCACTCCTTAAGTTTCTTAATGTAACAGGAATGGATTCTGTACGATACTTATTAGGTGTTGAGTCCGATAGTGGTGATGGATTGGCTACTAAAGGATTCCCATTGCTGGAAAAGCTAGTCTTAGAAAACATGCTAAATCTGGAAGAATTGTTGTTGAATGTTCCGGAAGGAAGAGAAGTACTCCCTTGCCTTGTGAGAATGAGAATTAAAAATTGTGACAAGTTGACAAACCTTCCATTGCTCCCGTCTCTTCAACGTTTAAAAATAGGAACGAAAAATGAAAACGTTCCAGAAGGGTTTCTACAAAAACGGAGACTCCCTGTTCTTCAAGAAATTGTTTTTGAACAGTGCCCCAAGTTCGTCACATTGCCAATATTGTCTATTAGGTGGGATGATGAGACCCAAAGCCAAGGGTTGAGCTCTTTGAAGGCATTGAAGATTCAAGTTTGTGATAAACTAGCATCTCTATCAGGGATGAAAACCACGCTGATTTAGAGACCACAGAACCAAGTGTTTTCGTTTCCTAATTTATTTACGTTGCAACTTATGTCCTCTTCTATTGGATTCTTTACTTTTAATTTATTTTTTCTAATCAAATAGCATTTTCAATTTTTTATTCTAAATGGTGCCCAAACCACGTGTAGTTAGGTATCGTCCTGATCTGCCCCCACTTAAGAATTATTGGATCGTATAATTTGTCAAGGACTTCTGTGTTCTGTATTAATTGTTAATCGTATTTTCAATTTGATGGCACAAACTCTTGTCCCTGGATTTAAATTTAGGCTTATTTCATTCCAAGTAAAAATTCAAGTAAAAAGAAATTTTTGGAAATTAAATGCAAATCAATTTAATTGATTTTAACTATAAATATTCTTTACACGTAGTTTTTATCTCGAACCAAACATAGCATTAACATCAATCACCTTTTTCTTTTTTTCCCTATAGGTTGTATCAAATACTAGAGGTGAGAGTTGGATGGGTTTGATGGGGGCTAACCCTGCCCTACCCATCCCATTTATGACTACCTGGCCATTGGATTGGATCATCTTCCATCTTGTGTTTGGCATCTGATATGGTGCAGCGTCGAAGGACAAGTTATACTATGGTTTTGGGCATTTTAATAGCTTTATATCTGCTTCCATCATGGAATTTTAGGATGTAGAATTGGAGATTGTTAGAACCTATGTTCGGAGTTCCAATTTGCTAAACCTGAAGTTAATGAGTTGATGAAAAATTGGGTGCTTATAAGCTCTGTAGCTTTTCAGAAAGAAGGATGGCTGAAAATTTGTAGATAAGGTGCTTAAGATACAGGTTCTCTTCTTAGGCTCTTTGATCAGGTTTTGTTAGAGTAGGTTTCTCCCTGCCGATGGGAATACCGAAGGTGGGGTAGACCTCTTTATGCGATGTGCTTTGTATTATACCCAGACATTAATATTTGTATTTTTCTCTTTTCCTTTTCTTTAAATACAAGTTTCTGATCTCTGGCATGTGTATGAAGACATCTGTGCTTCTTGCAACCTGCTTTATAGTGCTATCATTATAAGGCAATTCCCAGCAGCTTTGCTAACTATAGGAATAAAGACTTTGTTGTTTATCTATGCGTGCCCAACAAGCAAACATTAAGTAGGGAAACGTTAGGGCAGCCCAGTCTATACTTTTTTAAACTCAAGTTTCAGTTGCGCTTTGGCCGCAAGAAGTTAGCACTAAGAACTAAGAAGGGGTTCCAAACTTATCCATAACAACATTAATTCCGAATGTGGTCCGAAACTGACCCAGACGTTAAACCATTTCGCAAAGAAGGCGATCTAACCAAGATACCAGAACTGGGAACCACTTACAATTTAACCAGGTCGATGTTTCAGCTAGTCTGATATTTGAAACTATGGTTGAAATACAAATGTCAAGCAGGACCTAAAATTGACCCTGGTCAATTATTGTCCAGTGAAAGTGGATTTTTGTGTGTCAATGCTCCGGATTCTATATTTAAGTTTTGGCAAGATCTTGCTGGCTGGTCACATGGCTCCTTCATCAATGCAAGGGCTAATAAAAGTGGACAACATAGAAGAACTGATATGTTAATTACTTGTTAGAAAGCCTTCAACCCCCAAGAAGCATAAAATCTTGCAAAATAGAAGAACTGAGGTTATATAAAATGCTAAATCTAGAAGAATTGTTGTTGAATGTTCCAGAAGGAAGAGAAGTACTCCCTTGCCTTGTGTCAATGACCATTAACTTGTGAGAAGTTGACAACCCTCCCATTGCTCCCGTCTCTTCAAATTTTATTTCTAGGAAGAATGGAAATTGAAAACGTTTCAGAAGGGCTGCTACAAAACGGGAACATCCCTGCTCTTCAGGAATTGAAGTTTAACAATTGGCCCAAGCTTGTCACATTGCCAAGATTATCTACTAGGCATAGGGAATTAAGCTTTACCTCTATTAAAGTCTTGTATATCCGAAGGTGCAATTCTATGAAATCTTTGTTAGAGGATGAGACCCAATTCCAAGGGTTGAGCTCTTTAAAAGAATTGAGGATTGAACGGTGTGACAGACTAGCATCTCTATCAGGGATGAGATATTTACCAGCTCTCAATCATTTGTATATTCATGATTGTCCAGAGTTTGTGCCTTTGCCAGAGTGCATAAAATTATCTCACGTCACTTTGAAGCATAGAGATTCAAATTTGTCAAAATCTCACTTTCTTACCAGATGGTTTTCGACAATTAACAACCCTCCTAACTCTTACAATAGCAGGATGCCCCATCTTAGAGACACGATGTCAAGAAGGAGGAGAAGACTGGCACAAGATATCCCACATTCCAGATGTCATCGTGGAGTTGAAGAGGAGCTGATGCACTCAAATAGGTACTTAGGTACCTACCTTGATAAGCCCAGTTAAGAATATTTTTTCCCATAATTTGTCAAGGTACTTTTGTGTTTTCTATTAATTGTTGATCTCATTTTAAATATGATAGTACTATCTATTATCACTGGATTTAAATTTAGGCTTATTTCGTTCAAAGTACAAATCACTTGCAAGAAATTTTTGTAAGAGATGTAAATCTTGTTTTACTGATTTTAACTTTGAATTAGCTTTTACGTCGAATCAAACAGAGCATTAACATCAATTACATTTCTTTATTTTTATTTTTCTTAGGTTGCATCAAATATTGGGGATGACAATTGGATGAGTTGAGGGTCTACCCTACCTGCTTGCACATTTATGTCTGTGCCTTGGATTGGCTTCTCTTTCATCTTGTGTTTGGCATCTGATATGTGTCAATGTTGAAACTGTAGGTTTACTAAATTTTGGGAATTTTATTGGCCTAATATAGGCTTCCATTTTATTGGGGATCAATTGCTGTCCTGAGGTTTAATCTAACATTTTTATTTTATTTTATTTATTTATTTATTTATTTATTATTATTATTATTATTATTATTATTATTATTATTATTTATGTAAAGAAGGTCTTTTTGTTTGGGAACTTTTGATAAAAACATGAATAAATTCTTCTAAGAATGATTAAAGATGGTATACATGTTTGAATCCATATTGCCAAGGTTGATTATTAAGCCTGGGGAATTAGGCTTTTCCTCTCTTAAAGAATTTTTTTGATATGAAATCTTTGTGGGAGGATGAGACCCAATTTCAGGGGTTGAGCTCTATAAAGGCATTGATGATTCAACATTGTGACAGACTAGCATCTCTATCAGGGATGAGATATTTAACAGCTTTCTGAGTATTTGATGGTTGTCCAGAGTTTGAATTCTCCCAATTGGAGGATTTTCGGAACCTCACTTCCCTTCAAGAACTACATATTGTATCACCACCCAAGTTGATGATTTCTTTGCCGGAGAACTTAAAACACGTTACACTGCCGCAACATCTACAAATCTTTGGTTGGGGTCGTCTCTTGGAGTTGAAGAGGAGGTGATGCATTCAATAGGAAACAAGCATTTTCTAAGGAAAAACCTATTGGTGTTTGGAAAACAGAGTATAATGATTCTACATCCTAATCCTCACTATATGTCGGATCCAGTTTTATAAGTTATGCTATATACGTCTTTACATGCACTTGAGCAAGGCGGTGTTAATAGGGTTAAGTGTTTTGAATTGAATGTAAGGTTTATTTCATGTTTTGGGGTAGACCTTGGGTTTTATGTTCTTGGGGCTCAGTGCTCTGCTTCTTCAAGGTCTTCATGTTGGGCTGTTTAAGTTCTTGCCTTGGATGTGACATTGCCCAAAAAGCTATGCAAACCTTATGTACTTAATGTAGTATATATGTAATGTTAAGCTAATGGGAACAATGCCTCATCACATCTTTCGCAAGATAAGCTTTATCTTAATGGTCCATAAATTTTTCATTGTGACAGAAGGATGTAAAAATTAGAACTATTAGATAATGGAAACATTGATTTTTTTTTTTTTTTACTAACATTTTCTCTCCCCCAAGTCTTTCCCCCCTATTGAAAATACCATTTTCTAGCCTAGAATCTGAGTTACAATCATCAGTCTACCCTTACATTTGAGGCAATGTTTTGGTTATTGATTCATATTTACTAAGGATTATAGAATTCAGAAGAAACTGTTAGTTCATCTCTGGATGGTTAATGTTTTTATTCCATCTAAAGGCAATATGGAACTGGAAGATGTTCGAGATGAAATTTTTAAAGAGTTGCTATGGAGGTCTTTCTACCAAGATAGAGAAAAATATGATGAAGGCAATGGGATAAAAGATTCCCATTGCTAGAATGCCTACACTTGCACAACATGCTAAATCTGGAAGAATTAGTGTTGTTGAATGTTCCATAAGGAAGAGAAGTACTCCCTTGCCTTGTGTAATGAAAATTTTGAGGGTTCTTAAAGATTTGGTGGAATACATAAGCACCGTTATAAAGAAAATTTTAAAATTTTTCATCAACCTAAATATAATTAGGGACGTAAATAGATTGAATGCGAATTGGATTTGATCAGATTTGGATAGCCCTATACAGATATGGCTGTAATTCAAATTCAGATTTTTCACTATCCGTTTATATCTCTGACTGGTGTAACTCGACCTTGCTCCCCTAACATATATGATTCATTCTCAATCCATGTCTCTCTGTTGTCTCGACTATTTTCCCATTCTCTAAAATCTATTGAATCTTTAAGAACCCTCAAAATTATTTAATATTTGTTGACGCAATACCGTGGATGTTGGGGTCGACTCTTGGAGTTGAAGAGAAGGTGATGTATTCGAAAAAAAAACAAGTAGTTTCTAAGGTATGACTTCTCTGCAATTTGCCACAATTCAATTTATAATTATAATAATAATTTATTTACTTTGTAGCTTATGTCCTCTTCGGTTGGAATTTATTTTTATTTTTTTGTTCTTTCTAATGAAATATTATTTTCAATTAAAAATAAAACAAATTAATGATGAAAAACTTCATAGGAACCAAAAATTTTAATCTCAAATTGGCATACATGGTCCAATGGTATAGTACGAATGTTACGATATGGTGATCAAGCGGTCAAAACAACCGTTCGACTTTTTTAGGGTAAGGTTACGTAGTTCTCGCACCTCAGACCTCACATATGCAAGAGCCTCGTGCACCATGTAGATTGTAAAAATTTCATGTAAAAATATATTTTCTTATTGTATATTTTAACGTAAAATACACAAAAGAAAAAATGGCTCTACTTCAATGCAAAGTTGGAACTTATTATTTTTTATATAAATAAAAAATAAATAAATAAATTGAGAACCGAACCTATCCGTTTTTGGAAAAAGGAAAAAGAATATTATGATTCTACATTCTAATTAACACACAAAAAAAGGCAGCCAAATACTTGTCTGATCTAGTTTTAAGAACTATGCAAGAAACGGCTTTAGGAGAACTTGGGCAAAAATAGTGCTAATGGTGTCCCCTACTAAACTTTTGAAGCTCATCCAATCTAGACAACGTAAAGAGCATCCATGCTACAAGTTACATAAATAGCTGTCTAAGTGTGCCTAGCGATACATCTCTGTTTCTTATTAGACCAAGAAACTTTTGCGCCTCCAAACAAGAAGATATGTCTAGAATAGGATTTTCCGTCATCCCTATACACTTCGAAATCAGCATTGGAGTGACCATAAATTTCTAAATCACCTGTTTGGAAAGTCAACTAGAGGTGCACCGTTCCTTTAAGATATTTCAAGCTCCTTTTCACTATATACTAATGAGCAGGTTTATGATTATCTCTTTTTTTTCAGCTGACGAGGGGTATCCAGGCGGAGAATTGTCATTGACTAAAAGCATAGGGTGAAGGAGAGGAGATGGTGAGTATGTTCGTTGAGACTGGAGAGGAGATCAGCCAGGGTCCGAAGGGCAGTTGGCCTCCAGATCGAGGCAGACATGCATTGATCACTGACTTTCTGAAACCTCAGGTAAGGGAGGAGGGTGAATCCCTGCCTGAGTTTCCTAGGAATGAACCATTCTTGGCTGAGCACGATGTGGCTGAGGAGGGTCTCCCAAAGGTTCCTGCTGGAGACGCTCTTATTCTTCCGTGGTGGGGAGAGCTTTGCCGGATGTGGATAGTTTGCCAGACCCCATTCATGCGGGCATTGATACCAAGATAACAGTTCCTCAAGATGCCTATGAGGAACGACTCCAGGGCTTCCGATTTGCCTTGATTGGCAGAGCAAATTTCAGATTGATTGGGTTAGATTAGTGTCAGTTTTGATCAATCCAATACCAAATTCTCAAACACTGCCATTGTTCTCTGAAAACCTATTTATGAACATTAATTGATAAATGTTTGGTTTTTTTTTTTAGACTTATGTGAACAAGTTTATATGTATGTCACATTTAATGGATTGTGTTCTCCAATAAATTGATTGATTTATGACTGGTTGAACCAAGTGGGAAGATAGAAGTATGGATCTCAAGCTGTTTTATGTGGCTCGACCAGTGGGAGGATAAATTCGGTATACTAGGTTGCTAGTGGGAGAAACTATATTGTTTTTAATGCAAAAGAACTATTTATAATGACTTTGGAGTAATTTTGAATTAATTTTATCTTAAATTCTGTTCTCTGAATTACTTATGTACATTTATGCTTCATTTGTTTGTGTTGTCCTTGGTTGTGTAAGAAACACATTGAAACATACACTTCTGTATATATATTCATCTCTAATATGAAAAACATGATAGGAATGAGTGAAACCCACCAAAGTGGTACATTCAGTTCAATTGTGTGTTTTTCAAGGTAAATGTGACATTTGCCTAAAGGTGATGTCATCCAAGTTTATCGACAAGGTGCTCAAGAGCCATGTTTTCTGACATTGGTGTTATTGAGGTTTTTAATATGTTTGGTTAGTGGGAGTTTTATGATTTCATTTAACCAAAGATATCATGATGGCAAAAGCCAAAGTTTAAAAGTTGTGTCTGTTAAGGTTTATTAGCAATGCTTAGCCAAAGTAATTGACGATAAGTCAAGGTAATTAATAATATTTTGTCAGAATTTATGATTTATGGTGGTATTTAACATAAATTCATGGTAGTGGTGATTAACCACAGGTGGTTTGCCAAAATTTGTGATTTATGGTAGTATTTAACCTAAATCCATAGAAGTGGCAATTAGCCATAGACGGTATGCCAAAGTAAGATATTAATTCAAGAAAAGGGCGGTTTGCCAAGTGTTGATTAATATCAAAGTTTTTTACCTGTGAGGATTTCAAGGTAGGCTGATCTTTAGATCAGGAAAGGACCTATAAGGAAATATATATTTCATGTGATCACAGGTATGATATCAATTCCTTATATATATACATATGTTTTCAGGCGATTTGGATTGATAGTTTTCTATTGTTTGTAACATTAGATAGTTATATGCCGTATATTGAGACTTGTTTTCTACTATTGTTCAACAGTACAGATTATTGATTGAATCAAAGTTTGTTTGAGTGGTATTCAGTCTTGGGATTATTTGGCTAAGTGTCAATGGAAAGACATCAGTATCAGTATAGCCCAAGTGGGAGATTGTTAGAATTTTTATGTGGGCTTAACTGATACCGATTGATCTATTGGGCCCAAGCAATTATACCCACTCTGATTAAGAAACTCCTAGCCCAATCCATTGTGGGAATGAATTAGGGTTTTAAAGATTCTATTATAAATAGAAGCTAAAGGTCCCTGTAGCCGTCACTTTAACACCTTCATGGTTTTGGAAGCACAGACTCCCCCACAGGAATAGTGCATGTGAGAGTATTCGAAGGGTGAAAGGCTGCAGAAGATCTTAGCGACTGGGATCCCATTGTGTAGTTCTTTGTTACAATTTTCATGGGACTGATCTTCAAGCACATGGGAGAGAGTTATGTAATCAATAGTTATGGCACTTCTAAACTTACACACAGGTATTCTTCTACTCCCATTGATTATCATGTATGGGGTAAATCTATATGTTTGTGTGTTCTTGGTTTAGGGACTACACCCATGGTTAATCTTTTATGATTGATTTATGATTCTTGCATTCTAACATCAATGGTGTTATTCATATGATTCTATGGTAAAGAATCCCCAACAATATGGTGCAAAGTCCAAGCACAATTTAAACTAAAGTTTGGGGCATTTTAATTGTTTTATTTATGCTTTCATTATGTTACTGCCTTATTGAATATCTCTCTCTCTCTCTCCTCTACCCCAGACTCTTTCTTTCTTGTTTACTATTATTCATTTATTTTGTTTGAGATGCACTTCTTGAAGTACGAGAGGCATTAAAAAAATCAATCTCTTGTAGGGCTTGAAGCAAAAGGAAAAAGCATACGTCATGTACTTTTAGGACGTAGAATTGGAGATTGTTAGAACCTAAAGTAAATGAGTTGAACTTGATGAAAATTTGGGTGCTTATAAGCTCTGTAGCTTTTAAGAAAGAAGGATGGCTGAAAATTTTGAGGACAAGGTGCTTAAGATACATGTCTTCAAATTTGAAGATAAGGAGCTTAAGATACATGTCCTCTTCTTAGGCTCTTTGATCAGGTTTAGCTACAGTGGGTCTCTCCATGTTGATGGTAATGCCAAAAGTGGAGTAGATCTTTCTATGCTGACGTGCTTTGTATTATACATAGACATTAATATTTGTATTTTTCTTTTTTTTTTTCTTTTCTTTAAGGCTTTGTTTGGTTGTAAGGGGAATGCAAATTTTTTATGTAAAGTGGAATTTTTTTTCCCAGAAAAAATGAATTTAAATGTTTGATTGCAAGGGAAATATATTTTACATGTGAAAAAAATTTCACTTAATCATTAAAATTTCCCTTTTTATTTCCCCACCAAAATAGGAAATTAAAAAAAAAAAAAAAAAACCCTATTCTCACGATCTCTCCCACTCTCACGACTCTCACCCCGCTCATGACTCTCATCTCTCTCTCTCTCTCTCTCTCTCTCTCTCTCTCTCTCTCTCTCTCATGTGACTCATTTGAGTTTGTTTTGACCAAAAGACTTTTAGAAATGAGCCTTTCAGTCGTTATCACTTGTGATCCTATTTTCTTTGTGATCATCTTTTATATTATTTTAAATATTTATTTATGCTGCATTCATTTGATATATAGAATGAAATGGTTTATTTTGGCTAGTGATAAAACATAATATCTGATGACATTTGGTTTGATTTGGTACAGACCTTGAATGACCTGATTCACATAACCAACATAAATTTTGAGGAGCTGGGTGGCTTCTGGATTGAAAAGTACTCTGCCCCCTCCCCCCATCTCTTTTGAGGAATTTGGTTGGATTATTAGTTTTTTAAAATTTTACATTTGGTTTACATCAATTTTACATCCAACCAAACAACTATGGTAAATTAATTTCACTTCACTTTTGTTGCAACCAAACGACTCAAAAGGGAAAAAAAAAATCGCTTCACTTCCCTTCACTTTACTTCACTTCACTTCACTTCCCTTCCCTTCCCTTCCCATCCCATTTCACTTGCAACCAAACGCAGCCTAAATATAAGTTTTTGATCTAGTGCCAATTGATGTTTATTTGATTACCAAATATGGTTAAAAAAATCAAGTAGTTTATATAATCACATTGAATCACATGGGGTAATGATTATAAACATTTCTTTTTTTGAGTATAAAAATTTCACTTCCCTTCCCTGTAAATTCCCCTTGCAAGCAAACGGAGCCTATAGGAATAGAGACTTTGTTGTTTATCTGTGGGCGCCCAACAAGCAAGCATTTAAGAGGGAAATGTTAGGGTAGCCCATTCTATATTTTTCAAACTCACGTTTCAGTTGGGCTTGGGCCCATGAAGCAAGCATAAGAACTAAGAAGGGTTCCTAACTTATCCATAAAATTTCAAATGTGGTCCGAAATTGAATGAGACGTTAAACCATTTTGGAATCTGGTAACATCCTTATATAATAAAACTCAAAAATAGAAACCAACTAATAACATACTTATATAATAAAACTGAAAAATAGAAACTTACTAGTGAAATGTATGAAATTTTTATAGTTCTTTAACAGGAATTTGACTAGTATTTTTTATTTTTCCAGATACTTATGGATTTTGTCTTTTACATATAGATAAAGTTTCTTCGGATAGATCTTTAATGAGAAGTTAACTGGTATTTTTCATTTTGAGTTAAAGATTCACCTAACAATCTAAAACAGTTAGAACAAGATAATATCCAAATATCACATAATTGAAAATCCAATAAACATAGAGCAATAATATTCATATTAATGAAAAAAGATCATTCTCCACATAATGTAAATGAGGGTACAATGTTTAGAGCAAAGTAAAAAAGTGTCAATGCAATTATGAATCAACTCATAAGGATGCCCTCACCAATACAATTACAGAGGGAAATTCATCCCTAACAAATGGCAATTCATTGGTCACTAGTGATTTCTATAGTAATATCCCAGATTTTTTTTTAATCATTTCTTCCATTACCCAAAACTTCAAAGTCTCTCCACTTCTGAAACTTCAAAGAGAATACTGAAGACTATTCATTCATCTTAAAACCAGACGAAATATGAAGAATATGAAACTGAGAAGCTGCATAAAGCAAAGTTCTCAACAGAAAATAAACCGAAAAATATTAAAAAGTAATAATAATAATAATAATAATAATAATAATAATAATAATAAAAGCTTCACAGGAAGTAAAATCGATGAACAGGGGAAGATTGTGCATAATTCACAGGGAGTAAAATCAATGTATAGGGGAAGATTGCTCTATGCACCTCAAAATTAAAGGCAAACAAGAATGGAGATGGAAAATGGAGCTATTTTCTTTTTCTTTTTTTTGCTTCTTGATAAGCATTTTTTTTTTTAACTTACACAGAGGGCAGTAGGAAGATTTGGTTGAGGTTTCCCTACAGAGAATGGTGGCCGTTGGTCTCTATGAGGAAGCAAATCGAAACCAAGTCTCTAACAAATGGCACGAAGATGCTTCGTCACTCCGGAAGAGAGGGCAACTTTGTCGCTGGTCGATCATCACAAGGGAAGAGAGGGAAGAAAATGGAAATGGAAAAACCTTAGATGCTCGATGGAAGTGAAATGGAAGGGAGAGGATTAGGCAATTTTGCAAGAACTGGATCGGGGCAATGCGTGAAATGGGTCATCGATTCTCAGCCGTTTGATCCAATTAGGCCACGTGTCGTCACCAGGAGCTTCGCCACACCTCACTGCGTGAGAACCTCCCTGCAGAGGATGTTTATCCACCTTGATGTGTGAACCTTTATTTTGAAAAACTTATTATGATACTATGTTATTGCGAGCCTGTGAGCTATAGATTTCTTGTTAAATAGAGTTTTAACTATGTGGTTTTTTTTTTGTCTCCATGATAACAATCTGGTTTGTTACTTGCTTTGTTCCAACTAAACTTTTCTAGAGAATAGATAGCCATTTATCAGATTCTTGTGTATGGGCTTGTGAAAATCTATTAATTATTTATTCATATCCAAAATGAGAACAAAGAATGTAAGCATTTTCTTCAAGAAGTTACATAATAAGATAAATAAAAATAATATGTAAAAAAAAAAACATTTAGTGGCGTTCACTAACTATAGGTCTTTTGTTTTAAAATAAAAAAATTTCTTGTAGCGGTGTTTATTAACACACGCCACTATATGTTCATTTATTAAAAAAAAAAAAATTATTTAGCGGCGTTTAGCAATAAACGCTCCTATATGCATTTGCGTTCATAAGTAAACAACGCTAGAATTCCTTCCTATAAAGGCGGGTGTAATATGATAGCGGTGTTACGATAAATGCCGTTGTATATAATCTTTTAGTGGCACATTTATTCATATACGTTGTCGAAGAGATTTTACGTGTGTGGTTACAAAAAACGCCGTAGTTCTTTCACGACGATGAATATGATAGCTTTTGGATGGCGTTTTCTATAAACACCGTCATAGACATATATATATATATATATATTTTTTGGGATAGATTTTTTCTGATTCAGTGAAGCAACATTTCAAACACCTAAGGACCTTTTACCAGGTTATTAAAATTAATGACCTTGTCCTTTTAAAAAGAAAAATGGAAATTTTTCTAACAAAAATACGTTTCCTTGGCCACTTGATCGAGAAAGGTACCATTACTCCCATCGATTGTGCCATCTCTTTTGCTGACAAATTTCCTGACCAAATTCTAGACAAAACCCAACTACAACGATTTTTAGGAAGTTTAAATTACGTTTGTGATTTCCTTCCTTAAATTAGCAAAATTGCTGAACCTTTATACCTTAGGCTCAAAAAGAACCCGGCTCCCTGGTCCTCTGTCCAATCTAGTGCCATTCAAACAATAAAAAATTTGGTTAAGGAAATTCCATGCCTTTTTATTCCCTATCCTGAAGCATTCAAAATTGTCGAGACTGATGCTTCGGATCTCGGTTATGGCGGAATCCTAAAACAAAAGACTTGATAACAAAGAACAACTAGTCCAGTTTACCTTCGGTATCTGGAACTCTGCCCAAAAGAATTATAGTACAATTAAAAAGGAAATTTTAGCTATAGTTCTTTGCATCCAAAAATTTCAAAATGCATTATTAAACAAACCATTTTTAGTTCGAATTGACTGTAGTTCAGCCAAATTTGTTTTACAAAATGATATTTCAAATCTTGCTTCAAAACAAATTTTTGTCCGATGACAAGCTTTACTCTCTATTTTTGAGTTTCAAATAGAATATATTAAAGGAGAATCCAATTCTGTCCCTGACTTCCTTACTCGTGAATTCTTACAGGGCCAGACTCCACAAATTAACCTTCTCAAAATGGCTCCCCCTAAGGAGTCAACTGCTTCAAACTCCCTAATTCGCTCCAAATCCAGCTACGACACCTCTGCCCCCTCAAACCAAATCGTTACCCGCAGCCAATCTCACTTGTCCTCCTCAAATCGTCAATATTCCCATGCCGTTGCCCTATCTTTGGCACCAACCCCCCTCTAAACCACAAACAAAGCTAGCTCCAGTCTTCAGACTACAGCAAAGCCTCTTCAAACCTCCCAAACAAAGCTCAAAAGCTAATATTTTGAAAAACCTCTCAAAGAAGACCTCTTTACCGTCGAAGATGTCCTCCAAAATTATGTAGTGATCATCCTTATGAATCTGGATCTTCCAAAACCCAGATTTCATATCAAATTTTGAGAAGATTTTTTCTTGAAAAATCCTTTGTAAAAGATCCTTTTGGTTTGGAATGGGGTAATGAACCCATTGGAGGGCATCGTTAAGAGGTTTGTAATTAAAAACTAGTCTTGGGGTTCCTCGTTCTATTTTGGAGGCTTTGTTAACATAGATATCCGTGCAGCTCCAGGGGGAGGTGCTAGGCCTAATGATCTTTTTGGCCAAGATATCATTAATCTCTTGTTTTCAAGTTTCTAAGAGGGTCTGGTTCATTTGGGCAGGTCGGGCTTTGGTAGGGATTTGTGAGTCAGAGAAATGTTTGACGTATGGTAGGGTAACCATATGTTTTTTGCAGTGCCAAAAGGCATCAGGGATTTCGAAGCAAAGGTCTTTTTCAAATTTGTCACGAAGTTGATGAATTTGTTGGATAGTTTTAGGGTGATTTAGTTGGGTAGAAATTCTTTGGCGAGTGAGTTCTGTTTGGAGAAAGTTTAATTGTTTGGTTTTGTTTGTAATTTGGTTAACGGGTTTTTGAGCTTGTAAAAAAGGAAAGATAATCTTTCGGCCTTGGAATTTAGTGGTTATGCTATCCTGTGTTATTTTGAATGGTTTGATTATTTCGAGAAATGGTTGGTCTAAGATTATAGTTTGGTCAAGGTCTTTTGTCAGAAGAAAGGTTTGGGGAAGACAAAGATCATTGTTGCAAACGTGGGTATTTGAAAGTTTGTATTTGACATTCAACTCGGACCCATTAGCGGTAGCAAAATGTTGGGTCGTGCGTTCATAATTTCGTCCATATTGATGCTTCTACAAGCACTCACATTTACCATCATATTGATGCAGGACCCACTTTGCCTTTTAGGAAACCCTCTTCTAAAAAATTATTACATTTTACCATGGTAAAATATCAATCCATATTAGTACTATTTTTTTTAATAAAAATAACCTTCAGCAATGGTAAACAAACAACAGCCTCCAATTTGAGCTTTTAATACACATATTTTAGTAGTAAATGGTTTGGCTTCAGTAATTACCTACATAAATTAAAATAATATTTTTAATTTCAACTATTATAATCATGGTATTCTTCAAAATACTATTTTTATTCTTACAAAATTATTTGTAAAACAGCCAGGAAGTTTTTCTTGGACTGGACTTAATTATGTGTTTTTATTTTTTGGGGGTCCCAAGATTGGGCGCCCTATATATGGGGCCTACTTTACCAATGGGCGGTGGTGGGGAAGACGTCAAACCTCAGGCCTGCGTTTTACAAACCGGGCTAATCATGTCCATCGGCCCAAGGGCCGAGGCTGGTGTCCATTTGAACTGGACTTCAATAGTCCAAGAGAAAAGGGCCGTGATGATTGATAGGTAGGAAGGGATGACAGATGAGTTCGGACTTCTCTTTATGTTTTCAAGTATCGGTTTTGCATCGGTCATATCATATCAGTATTGGTTGCGATTAATATCGATACCTGATCAAAATCTAGATCGGATACTTTTATCCTTTCAGACTTAAAATAGTTAAAAAATATATATTTTTATTTATTTATTTTTTTTTTTAGAGCTGGGGGCAAAAGTGATGAAAACGCATCCAGATCAGATCGGATCGGATCGGTATCAGCATATCCGTATACCTAAATCCGATTCCTAAATCTGTTGTTCTCTCTCAATAATGGAAGATATTTTCTATCCTGTCTTTTACGGAATTTTGCAAACAATTCCTTTGTGACTCTAATTGTGAACAGAAAGAAAGAGGAAATGCAAAGGGAGGCTCTTTACTCTTTTGAAGATCATTCCTTTGCACCTTTAGAGAGATTCAGAATTTCTTTTCAATTCAAAGATCTAAGCAACTTTGATCAAGTAGACATTTAAGCTGCAAACAAGATGGTTGATGCAGTTATTCTTCGAGCTGTTCTTCAGAACATTAACTCCCTACTTGAGCAAGAGTTTGCTTTGGCATGGGGAGTCGATCGAGAGATGAGAAGGCTTTCAAACACCTTGGCCACAATTCGAGATGTATTGGAGGATGCTGAGATGAAGCAATTCAAGGATAAGGCTATCAAAGGATGCAGCTTATGATGCAGAAGACATCTTAGATGAGTGTGCTGCCAAAGCACTTCAATTAGAAGACGCCTAGATGAGCAATTGCACCAACCAGGTAAGCAACTCTTTCTTATCTTGGTTCAATTTTGAAAAACTTATGTTTCTTATGTCATTGAAATAAGAAATAATAAAATTCCCAGGTGAAATCAAGATCTAATGTATTAGATCACCAAATGCTCATTTTTGTTCCCCAGGATATGAAAACAGAGTTGCTGTCACTCAGTTGAGGGAAGCTCTACAACATACTTCCAAACACTATCTTCCATCTTGGACTTGATTTCTAGTTTTAATGTCCTTATTATTAAATATGTAAGTTGTAACTATAATATTAAGAGAGGCCTATATCATTGCCCAAAAAGCTATACAAACTGGGGCTAATGGCTTTGTTTTAATGGTCCACACAATTTTACATTGTCATAGAAGGATGTGAAAATAACAACTATTAGACAGTGAAAAATTGATTTTTTTTTTGATATTATCTTTCTCACATTTTCTCTCCCCCCAATCTATTGAAAGAACCGCTGCCCTTCAGTATTTTGTTTGGTTCCACTTGGAGATTCAACGGACTTAAACTTAGAATCCATTTGTTTCCAAGCAAAAATTGCTAAAAAAATAATATTTTCAAGTAAAATCTAAATAATTACATTTTTTTATTTTGAGTTGGGGTGGGGGAGGCTAGATCCTCTTCTTATGACCTTCTACAATTATCCACACCCCTTGGATGATGTAAGATTGTTGCAGGAGGTCATAGTTCAGGAGAGAATCTGAGTGGAGGGGGACGGTTATACAACCAAATATTAAGAGGACAATTGGGTGGGTTTGATGCGGGCCTACCCTCATCAGTGTATTTAATGCTTAATTGGGCTTTGAATTGGCTTCTCTTCCATGTGTTATGGTATTCTGATGAGGCTATTGTGAAACTTAGGCTTTATTTAATTTTTATTATTTTATCATATAACTTCCTCATTTTTGAGATGCATTAACTTAAGTTTGTTCCTTTCAATTGTAGCGGAAGGCCTAAAAATAAATAAATAAATAAATCATGTCCTGTTTGCTAGCTTGACGTAGAAGAAAGAAGAGTAGAAAGCGATTTGTGAATTTACTGAATCTAAAGTGAATGAGTTGCACTTGATGGTAAATTGGTTTATTTTTAAAACCGCAATCTTGCCAATTTGTTTGGTCTAATGCTGATTAAAATCCAGCAAAAAAAGAGAAAGTTCAAGGTTTCAGTAAAAATCATTATAAAGGAAAAATTCTTATACCACCCATGTAATTAATCTGAATTTCCAGTGACATCATTATATATTTTTTTTTAATATCACGTACCACCTCTATTTTCATAATTAAATAAATATTAAATAACATGTTAGAGTTTCCTAAATGGCCAACCTACCTTTGAAGAACCCCCAAATCTCATCAATTGATTTGTGTTTACCTTATCTGTTTATTTTTAATTTTCGGTTCGAAATATTTAAAAGAACGATCAGTGCAATTCCAAATGTCATTCAACAGAGAATGTGATCTGGCCTTGCAGCTTGCTTTTTTATGCTTACTTCTTCGTTTATTAGATGGTGCATCGCACGTGATTTCATGGAAAATTCCAGGTTCATATAGAAGAGAGGGAGCTGGTAACCTCAAAGATGCATTTCTACACTTCCTGTTTGTATATTTATATTTGTATAGATTATAGGAGAGAAGAAATAGAGACAACTTAGTGTAGGGGCTGCTCTCAGGTCCCCGGTTAAAAGAGTGTTTGCAAGTCTTCTATGTTCTTATCAAAAAAAAAAAAAGCAAGTCTTCTAGGTTCACTTGCAGGTTTTCAATGGTAACTTTGGGATTTCAAACAAATGAGAATGGTTTACATGGAGAGACGTAATAGGGTTAAATTATTCTTTTTTTTTTTTTCACCATTATTGAGACCGGGTACAATTGATATTTTAAAACAATGTGGTGTCACATGAAATTCGGGTTAATTACAGGGATGGTACAAGAAGTTTTCCCTATTATAAAACCAGTACTAATCACTTTCATTCTTTAAAAAAAAAAGTGCTTCCCCCAAAAGGGAAGGACTAATCCAAGGCTCTATCCAACTTATCCAAGTGTCAAAAAGTTTTTATCATTCTAAAAAAATATTACAAGGTAAAGATGCCACCAAGAGGAACTAAGTCCCGGACAAACAAGAGAGAGAATAAAAATACCCACCCAAGAAACCGGTGAATAACCAAAACTGGATCTCTTAAAATATGAGCAATAACGAGTATACATTGCAATCTTTCAAAATGTATCAGATTTTCCATTCGATTGAGCGAAGAAAATAACGGGCAAGCCTAATACGACGACTCCTCTCTTGAGAGGGATCATCTAATAAGGTTGCATGCCAGTCCGAAATATGAAGGAATGAATTTCCCTCGTCTGATTCCAATCAGTCTCTACATGGAATGGAATTGTCATTGTTGAATATATAAGTAATATCAACATAATCCATCACATCGAAAGATCATGGTGTAATAAAAGGTATATTATGAATTTTTTCGATAGAAATTCATATGTATTAAAAAAGAGGAAAAATCTAGTACATAACGAATGCAAGAAGAACTAGGAATTAACTGATAACTAATCCACCTTCGGCATTACCATCAGCAGAGAAGAAATCAAAACTAAGATCTAGCCAAAAAAAAACTGGACTAAAAATCCACGTTATTTAAATTGGTATCTAGGCCAATTTTGCTTGTCTATATCAAGCTCCATAGCAATCAAAAAAGGCCAAGCAGTAATAGGCAAAGAGACTACAAATTTTGCAGTCGACTTAGCGAGGAAATCAGCCACTGGGTTGGCTTCAAGCAGGCAATGGGTAATTTTCCAGGAAATGCTTCGAAGAAAATTACCTAAGCTCATCCATCTCTGAAGGGCACACCAAGGGACTTTCCAGAGGGTGATTAGCAAGACCACCGCCACTGAGTCGCACTCTATCCATAAATGAGTTACACCCAAATCTCTCTACAGGTAGGTTGCAAAATTACATTTGAAGAAAATATGAGTCAGCGACTCCTCCTCTTGGCGACACAAAGAGCATTGAGATGCAAGGGGAAATCCTCTTCTACAGACATTATCATTAGTTGGCAATGAGTTCTGGATTAATCGCCAAGCAAAAGTAGCTTGTCTTGGCTGATTACTAGAATTCCAAATAATTTAGAACCAACTAATTTTTTGATTTTTTTTTCTAGACTCATCCCACGCCAATTTCATAGAAAAAAACCCCTGAAGATGTTAATCGCCAGACACAAAAATCATCCTTGTTCTGAATTAGAATTTTCTTGGCTTGGGACCACATTAGAGCAACGAAAGATGAATCAACTGGAGGGAGATCCCAAGATGAATTGACAATAAAATCAGCTACTTTTTATCTTAGTCCCAGAGAAAAGGGAGGGGTCCAGGTTGGAGTGCTCTGCTAAGGATTTTGAGTCTAGCCACCGATCAAGCCAGAAGTTTATTTTTTCCCCATTTCCTACTATTCATTGCTCGTGGTCAGAAACAAAATTCCACACCTTCTTCAGGCCAGGCCAAATGAAGGAGGATTTATACCCCTGTCTCAGTGACCCATCTTCATGAATAAATCTCCCCTTAAAGAATCTACTCATAATAGAATCTTCGTGCTTTATTTGCCACGTCAATTTACACAAACACACAAAATTCAATTCCCGCAATCTTTTGATACCCAGACCACCTTCTTCCTCGGCTTGCACACCCTATCTCATTTAACCACAATTTTTTTTTGAGACCTCGACATCTCCAGACCAAATGAAATTGCGCATCCAACGTTCCACTAGCTTCACCGATCCTTCAGGCCACCAATACACAGAGATGTTGTGGATTGGAATTCCAGAATTATTGATTTTATAAGCTCCACTCGAGCCGCCATTGATAAGAGTTTCCCTTTCCATCCTGCAAGCTTGCATTTAATCTTATCCAGAAGAGGAAGAAGATGGGAATTTTTCACTCTTCCTTTAAAGATCTCCACCCCAAGATATTTTGTAGGGAGGGAAGCAGCTGCCACTCCTAAAAAATCAGAAATAAATTGTTTTCGATGCAGGGCGATCTTCCCAAAAAATAATTTGCTTTTCTCCAAGTTAATTTTTTGACCTGAGAACTCCTAATATTTGGAAAGGAAGTAATGGAGATGCTTCATATATATTGCTGAACCATTCATAAAAATGAATATGTCAACAATGAAAAGGTGGGAAGGAGTATCAACCCCTCTCGGGCTCGAGAGAGTCTTCAACTTTCCCTGCTCAACCATATTCTTGAGACCCCTGCAAAGCACTTCTTTAGCCAAAATGAATAAAATGGGAGAGATGGGGTCCCCTTGTCTCAAGCCTCTGCCTACTCCAAAAAATCCTACCGGACCTCCATTCAATAAGATAGAGATCCTGGTTGAAACCAGTAGTTGGTGAATTCTGTTAATCCATTTGGGGGAGAATCCAAGTTTTTCCAGCGTGACAAACAAGAATTCCCAAGAGAGGGAGTCGTAAGCCTTTTGCACATCCAACTTTAGACCCATTTCACCACCTCTAACCGTGGAGTGCATCAAATTTCCTAGCTCTGAAGCTAAGCCAATATTAGCCAAGATGACTTTCCCCTTCTGGAATGCACCCTGTTCTGCAGAAATTAACCTTGAGAGAAAAGAGGTTAATCTGGAAGCAGTAATTTTAGATAAAACCTTACAAAAGAAATTCCCATACAAATGGGGCGAAATTTATCTAAAGAGGATGCCCCATCAATTTTTGGGATCAAAGTAAGAAAACAATTATTTATCCCTTGGGAAATCTTCCCTTCCAGGAAAAAATAAAAAACAGTCCACAAAATCCATCTCCACAATCTCCCAACACCCTTTAAAAAATTGATCTGAAAAGCCATCCAGCCCTAGAGAACTGTTAGCATCAAGGTCCCACAATGCCTGCTTGATTTCCTCTCTGGTAGGGATGGCATCTAGGGTGGAATTATCATATTCAGATAGGAGATTTAGAATTTGATCAAACAGCTCATAATGAGGGGTCACTTGCTCATGAGAATGAAATATCTCATAAAAATCAACCATATAATTGGAAGAACTTGCTGATCCGAGATCCAAGATCCATCCTCCCTACGTAGAGTTGTAATCTGATTTTTTGAACTTCTAATTTTAACGGAGAGATGGAAAAATTTAAAATTCTGATCACCATTCTTTAGCCATTTAATCTTGGCTTTCTCAGCCCACATCTTCTCATGCAGTTTAGAGGCATTCATAAGAGCAGTTTTGGCATAAGCTTTTTCACCAAATAGAGCATCAGTCATTCCAGATTCTGCAATAATGGCCTGCACTTTTTCTAACTCTAAAACAGCTTTCTCCATCTCCACATTAAGATTTGGAAAAATAATTTTAGACCAAGCCTTGATAGCTACTTTTACAATTTTAAGCTTTTGTACCAGTCTAAAAATTGGATTTTCACTAATCGACTGAGACCATTCTTCACCACAGAAAGGAAAGTAGCATCCTCCATCCGGAACGAATGAAACTAAAAGGGGATGTTTTAAGGCTTAGGAATCACACAGTACTAAATTACCAGAGGGTTATGGTCCAAAGCAGTGCATGTAAGAACACACTGAGAAATGTTCTTGAACTCATCAATCCATAGTTCATTGTAGAAGCTTCGGTCAAGGACAGCCATTACATTACCCCTTCTACGGTTATTGGTCCAGGTGTATTTTTTCCCCCGAGAAGGGCAGGGTAGAAAACCCAAACCAATTTTGTGAGACTTTGTTTCTCATGGATATTGAAATCCGGCTGCCAGTGCTGGAATCTGATCAATTGCCCTCCCACACGCAGAGGGCTTCTTCTCCAAACAGCCACCTTAACCCCTTCACAGTGAAATTGGAAAATCACATAGTCTTTCCCCAAGGGGTGCATCACCACCCCTTGTCTCAGATTCCAATTGTTTATGGCCTCTTGACTTAAATCATCCAAAGAGATTAGTCCAAAGTTCACCCTACCGATGAGCGCGAATCGAAAGATCTGCCTCTTTGCTTCATAATCTTGTTGTGGGATGACAATCCTTGTGATGTTTCCTGCCTGAATCGGTTCAGGCAAGGAATCAAGAGTAGGCCAAGAGGCAAGCCCTAAAGCCCTAGCATAAGATCGTCTAGGTGCAGGAGGTTGGAGAGGAACCCCTGCCTGCCCTTGCAATGGAGGTCCAAGGTCAAGAGATTCCCTTGCACCATTATCAGCGTTCTCTTCATCAGTTCTTCTTCCCTCCGCAGCAGTCCCTTCCGCCATCTTCTCCTATAGTTGTCTTTGCCTCAATCTATATTATGAATTGTTATTATAGAAACTCTATTATTAGAATGCACAGACATCTCTTTGTTGCCTTCAGAGTTGTAGGCAACAATGATGAATGGATGCCCTTGAACATATAGGGTGATAAGCCTCTATTTTGAACCTAAGAGGTTTTGTGTTACCCTAATTATTATTTAGAATCTTCCAAAGTGATCGATAGAAAAAAGGTTTAGAAAATTATCAAATGGTCCTAAAAAGTTGATTGGTTATCAAACCAATCAAACTACTATGAAATTAGACCAAACTTTAGAACCAAGTGTGATTTATCATAAAAAAAACTCGAATGCAATAGTAAATGCCTCTCAAATATAGAAAAAAGTAACTATCAGATTACAACCTACTAACATGTATAGGATATTCTCTTATTTAATATATGTTGGGACTTGGCCATAGTACCCTCCACCCATCATCTCCATGCCTCCTGAAATTCTTCTTTATCCCAAAATAGGACTTTGGGTTGCATTGAAGATTGAAATGTTCCTGGCCATCCAAATAATATTTCAAGACGCCCAGATTTCAGTATTACATTCTTCATGGTTCAAAAATTTCTAACAACCCACCTTGTGTCATATGTATTGTTGATTGTATTCAAGTGAGAGGTATGGTAAACCACTTGCTATCATAATCTTCGATTGACTATTTAAATTTGATTCCTTTGTTTAGTTAGGATAAGTGCTACACAAGTTAAAGACTTTCCATACCTTACCTACTCTTTTTTGTTTTTTGGTAACACATACCTTACCCACTCGGCTAGACATATATAAAGAAGCAAATGATTTAGAATATTTGATTGATTAGGATTTTTATATTTCATTCATTTTTTATAAAGGTTGTTGTTATATCTGATCAGAAGGTTGTTGTTATATCACATCAGATGAGGTTAGGAAGAAGAAGAAGAGAGAGAGAGAGAAGGGCTAATGCTCATGTTTTCTATTACTAATTTTAAATTGCTGCAGAATAGTCTTTCCAATTTGGAACCTAAATTTCTATAATACTTAAAAAATACAAGAAGAAAGGGGCATGAAGTTTCTGCTACCTAACTTTATGTATTACACGTATTTTCTTTAGTTTTGGACGGAAGGAAAAGAGGAAACTATTATTACCCTGTACTCTTAATTAAGTACCATAATTCTGAAATTCTATCATTCCTGTAGCATTCGGAGTTTGCTTTCCATTCAGAGACCTAAATATGGTTGATGCAGTTATTCTTCGAGTTGTTCTTCAGAACATCAACTCTTTACTTCAGGAGGAGTTTGGTTTGGTATGGGGAGTCGATCGAGAGATGAGAAGGCTTTCAAACACCTTAGCTACAATTAGAGATGTATTGGAAGATGCTGAGATGAAGCAATTCAAGGATAAAGCTATCAAAGGTTGGTTAAAGAAACTCAAGGATGCAGCTTATGATGCAGACGACATCTTAGATGAGTGTGCTGCCAAAGCACTCCAATTAGAAGAAGCCCAGAAGAGAAACTGCGCCAACCAGGTAAGCAACTCTTTCTTACCTTGGTTCAATTTTGAAAAACTTATGTTTCGTCGCAAGATTGGACAGAGAATAAAAGATATTAGAGAGAGATTTGATGATATTGCTGATGAGAGATCCAAATTTCATTTGAACCCTCGGGGAAATGCAATGGAATGGACCGTTGAGACTAGTGAACGAGAGACTAGCTCCATTCTAACTGAGTCCCATGTTTATGGGAGAGATGAGGACAAAGAAAAGATAGTAAAAGTATTGATGGACAATATTAGCAACCCAGAATTACTGGTTTATCCAATAATCGGAATTACTGGTTTATCCATTTTGGCAGCCTTGAGAGTCAGTTACAATCATCTGCCCTCACATTTGAGGCAATGCTTCGCTTATTGCTCCATATTTCCAAAGGATTATAGGATGTGGAAGAAACCATTAATCTACCTCTGGATGGCTAATGATTTTGTTCCATCAAAAGGAAAAATGGAGTTGGAAGACACTGGAAATGAAATTTTTAATGAGTTAGTGTGGAGGTCTTTCTTCCAAGACATAGAAAAAGATGGTGATGGCAATGTAGTGAATTGTAAGATGCATGATCTAGTCCATGATCTTGCATGTTCTGTCATGGATAATGAATGTTTGGCCTTGGAGACTCGCAACGAAAAAACTGTTCCCAAAGGGGTTAGACACTTGTCTTTGGATCTTCTTCAGTACCACCCTTCATCTGACGAATCACAAATATTCTTACCATTCATTGACGAGTCTTTATGTAAACCTCAAGCCATACGTACCTTGCTGCTATCATTTCCATCTGGACAGAATTCGATTGAGTTATATTTCCCTCGTTTCAACTTTTCAAATCTTAGATGCATACGAGCTTTAGAACTGCGTTTCCAATGGGCAAGTAGGCAGCCATCTTCAGCTCCTTGTTTGATACACTTGAGGCATTTGATACACTTGAGGTACCATCTCCCAATAATGATCAAACTCACATCCAAGAAAATGTTGATGAGGTGGTAGAAGGGCTCCAGCCCCCAACAAGCATAAAAAGATTGAAAATGGAAGGGTACCAAGGCATGAAGTTTCCAAGATGGATGGAGGATTTGTCGCTCCAAAATTTGGTTGATGTTGAATTGAAAGATTGTAGCAGATGTGAAAATTTCCCGCCTCTCGGGAATCTGCCATTTCTCAAATTTCTTCATGTAAGTGGAATGGATTCTGTCCGATACTTATTAGATGTTGAGTCCGATAGTGGTGATGGATCGGCTAAAGGATTCCCATTGCTGGAAGTTCTGAAATTATATAACATGCTAAATTTGGAAGAATTGTTATTGAATGTTACACGAGGAAGAGAAGTAGTAGTATTCCCTTGTCTTGTGTCAATGAGAATTATGAATTGTGATAAGTTGAAAACCCTTCCATTGCTCCCGTCTCTTAAATCTTTATTTCTTCAAACGAAGGAAAGTGAAAACATTCCAGAAGGGCTGCTACAAAACCGAAACCTCCCCGTTCTTGAGAGTTTGAATTTTGATAATTCCCCCAACCTCGTCAATTTGCCAAGATTGTCTATTAGGCATGGGGAATATGGATTTAGCTCTCTTAAAGAGTTTAGGGTCAACGAGTGCAATGCTATGAAATATTTGTGGGAGGATGAGACCCAATTCCAGGGGTTGTGCTCTTTGAAGGTACTGATAATTGAATGTTGTGAGAGACTAGTATCTCTGCCAAGGATAAGATATTTAACAGCTCTTGAGCATTTGTATATTAATCAGTGTCCAGAGCTAGAACTCTCTCAATTGGAGGATTTTCGGCACCTCACTTCCCTTCAAAAAATAGATATTATCAACTTGCCTAAGTTGATGACTTTAGCTGAGAGCTTAAGACACACTACAACATTGCAGCATCTAAGAATCACTGGTTGTGTGGGCCTGACTGTGTTGCCAGAGTTGATCGAAAATCTCACGTCACTTCGAACTATAGAGATTTGGTATTGTCCAAATCTTACTTTCTTACCAGATGCTCTTCGACAACTGACAATGCTGCAAACCCTTATAATAGAAGGATGCCCTGTCTTAGAGACACGATGTAGAGAAGGAAGAGAAGACTGGCAAAAGATATCCCACATTCCAAAGGTTATCATCAGCTCATGGCCACCACGAACACCAATGAAGCAAAACCGTGGATGTTGGGGTCGTCTCTTGGAGTTGAAGAGGAGGTGATACATTCAATACTAAACAAGCATTTTTTAAGGTGCAGACTTCTCACTTTTTGCCACCAATCTAATTTACTTCATCTATGTAATAAATTATTTACTTTGCACCTTATTGCCAAGATTGTCTATTAGGCCTGGGGAATTAGGCTTTAACTCTCTCAAAAAATTTGAGGTCTATAGGTGCGGTGCTATGAAATCTTTGTGGAAGGATGAGACCCAATTCAAGGGGTTGAGTTATTTAAAGGCATTAATGATTTACTATTGTGACAAATTAGAAACTCTGTCCGGACTGAGATATGTAACAGCTCTCGAAAAATTGATTATTTATGATTGCCGAAAGCTGGAACTCTCCAAATTGGAGGATTTTCGACACCTCACTTCCCTTCAAGAAATAGAGATTGTCAACATGTGTGAGTCGATCTCTAGGCCAGAGAACTTGAAACACACTACAATGCTGCAACGTCTACATATCAGTTGCTGCATGGGACTGACTGCTTTGCCAGAGTGGATCCACAATCTCACGTCTCTTCGAATTATTGAGATTTGTGGTTGTCCAAATCTTTGTTTCTTGCCAGACGGTTTTCAACATATGACAGCCCTCCAAACTCTTATAATTGATAATTGCCCTGTATTAGAGACACGATACAGAGAAGGGGGAGAAAACTGGCACAAGATATCCCACATTCCAAATGTCATCTTCAGATCATGGCCATCACCAGTACCCATGAGACAAAACCGTCGATGTTGGGATCGTCTCTTGAAGTCGAGGAGGAGGAGGTGATGCATTATCTAAGGTATGACCACTCTCTCAATTTACCACTAATCTAATTTTTTTTTTCTATATAATAAATTTATTTACTTTGTGACTTCTGTCCTCTGTTCTTGAATTCTTTTTTTTTTTTTTTT
>NC_056569.1:15514971-15542753 GCF_013358625.1 Macadamia integrifolia
TATGAATTTATGTTAGTGTGTGTATGCTGTGGTGGGATACAGTATCTGATGATCCTGGCAGGTTTGGGTTAACCGGTGTTAACTCGGTCACCGCTCCGGTTCAGTGTGAACGGGGTGTGACATATATAGTACACTAATCTGGGAATCCTTGTCTTCGTAAATTAATATCTTCATATGAAACACAAATTTAGCAACAAAACATGGTGATAAACGATACCAAGCTGCAGTTTAGTCATCCAAGAGAGTTCAACTTGCCCCTTGTAGGCTACTTTGTGATAGCACAAGAGGATCCATTTGATCTATTTTCTTGTTTTAGTTTTTTTTTTTCTCTGACCAAAAAAACAAAAAGTCCTTATTTTTTCTCATTGCCACATTTAGTTGTCATGTCAATTATTAAACAAGACCAAATTAATTGATCAGGAAGCATCATTAACCATGACTATATTTTGAGTACTACTTTTAACAACCTTTCCGTTTTGTAATGGAAATGCAAGTGTCTGATTGGAAGTATTCAGCTCTGCATTCTTTTAGCTGAAAAAGGAAAGGCTAAAGTAGTAAAGACTGAATAAATAATACCTGCAAGAGTTTTTCTACCCAAGAACTTTACTGATAATTTCATCTCCATTCTGACATACAAAATGAACCAGAACTATAATTGGGAGCTACCAATTGAAAAATCGCCAAAAGCAATTCCAAAAGAGTGAAAGGCTGTATGTATTCTAAATCAACTAAATATTAGGGTCTGTAAAAAAGTAAGCCAGAATCGTAGGAAGGTAGGAACCAAATCAGAAAGAGAGAAATTCAATAATTAAGCAAATACAGCTCTGATGTGGACCAAATTCTGATCAAGTGGTCTAAAGGGTATGGAGAACAAACTAGTTCTGTTTCAAAGATATGAAACCTTTCTTGATTATGGAAAGTGAAACCCAAAAATAGAAACCAGAAACAGAATAAAACAATAAATATCAAATTAGTAACTACTAAAACTAGAAACTACCAAAATAGTAATTGCCAGATATAAAAAAAATAGAGATTAGATTCGAGAAACAGAAAGCAGACAAGTTTTATTTGAAGGCCTAAATCAACATATTTCATTCTAGCATGGTTGTTATGGAGCCTAGGTGCCCAACACAAGTACCTTATTGGACAAGAATATGCCAGTTCCAGGTAAGTGCCATAGTTGGTTGTATTCTTCTTTCCTTTTTTTCCCCTTCCCCCTCCCCCCCCCCCCCCCCTTTGGCTGGATCTGGTCTAAGACACCTCAACAACTACGTAAATATTCTTCCTAAGTAGTTTCTAGGGGATTCACTGTATGGGGGGAGTGGGATACCTATCTAGTTTCTTTGGCTGTTGATGCAGTTCAGTTCAAGGAGGATATCCAAACATGCACAAAAATAAGGGGCAGGAAATTTCAGTCCAGAATCTTGTCTGATTTACTGTTCACATGAGGTTGACAGTCTAAATGAAGATTTAATGATTGACTGAAGATTCTGCTGAGAAGAAATCAAAGCAGGCTGTTTTAAAAAATTTCTATTATTATGTTATTAGTACATTATGACCCTCCCCAGACCCCACAATGACGAGAGCCTCATGCACTGTGTATGCCCTTTTTTTAGTTCACTGGCTAAAGCATTGTATTAGTTACTAGTTTCTATTTTTGGACTTTCTATTCTGTTAGTTTTTTAGAGATTCTTTCTACAAAGAGTTTCTAGAGAGTTACTATTTTATTGTTTCCTTTGTTTACTGGTGTTGTCCATGTAGGGAAGAGTTGGTTTCTATTTTCAATTTTAGGATCTTTTATTTAAACAATGTACGGCTGTAATTGAAGAGTTGGTTGACAAATAAAATTTGCTTTTCCTTGATTAAAAGATGAATCTGGACAGGTTACAGTGGTGAAGCTGTAAAACCTCTTGTTGATGATTCCAAGAGGCTAATTGGTGGTGATTCCAATCAGACCCTACTGCTGTGATTAAATAAGATGGGTATGGTGATGATTCCAAGAGCCTGATTGGTGGTGATTCCAGTCAGACCCCTACTGTGGTGCTTCAGTAAGTTGAGTGTGGTGGTGATTCCATTCTTGCAGGCTAGATGGTGAATCCTAGGTCATATCCTTCTTATTTCATTTATATGTAAAAGAAAAAAAAGTGGTAAAGAGAATTTTTTTCTAAATACTGGTTTGTCCCAATATGCGATCCTGTTTTGATTGATCTCTCACTGGCTTTACCTGTTTGAAATTGATTCTACATTAGTATCTTGTATTTACTTAGGGTCCACATGTCCAATACCTTCTTAGGGTCTCTCGTAAGTGGCAATAACTTTTTCACTTTTTAACAATCCTCATTATTCATCCTATAAAAACCATGTCCATCTCTAGCAAACAACAATCTACTAACTAATCTGACAAAAGAAGTAAATTTCAAAGCACTTTTTAGACTTTTAAATTGGAAAAAAAAACTTGCATGCAGAAAATCTCTAAGACATTTTAGAATGAGACCTCAGACATCAGAAAAATAAACATTCAAGCAAGAATTTCACTGTAACATTTCTCCCTAAAGTTTGACTAGTCAATGTGTATCCGCACAAAGACCTGCTCTTATAACAGTAAACATAGGCATAAAGAGAAAATTCTTTACAATGATGGGAATCTATAGGAACACTCAGAAGAAAAAATTCCTAGAGTCCTCTTTCTACCGAATACTAAATACCTTCCTGCATTGCTTAGATATGTACGAATGTGTACCAACCAACACAGCTCCCGAAGAGTACTAGAGAGGGAGAGACAGAGATAAAGACTTTTGCAAATTTAGAACAGAAACTGTCAAATTCAGAACGATTAGACCAAGTTCTTGCCATGAGCCCAGTTACTTTTTTGAATAACTTTTGATTGCAGAAAATGGTTGAACCATCAATTGTGGATATAGATAAAAGGGGCTCTACATAGTGTAAATCCTGCTTCCAAGGGTCGCTTGAGGTTGGACTGGAAATTGGTACTAACTCAGAATTTTTTGGAGGAAGTGGCCGTCCTCAAACTTGAACCATATCCTCAAGCCAGCAGCCTAAGCTCAAACCATTGCAGCAAGCAGTCACCCCTAAAACTTGTAAAAATAGATGAGAGAAAAATTAAAAGAAATGTGAAACAAGTCAACGAAACAAACATGGTGTGTTCCTCCACCAATAATATCAGTTTCCTTCCTGCACTCGATTCACCTCATTCCATGATTAGCAATATTCAAGTTTTCAACCAGATCTCCAAAAACTCCCATCTTGCATGAGACTTTCAGAGCCCTAAAATGCACAGAAAGTATGGCATCTTAGGGTTAAATCTAAATGCATAAAATCTTATGATAGATTGGAGGAGATAGTTCACATATGGAGAAATGTGAGCCATGGATTCTTCCCTAAAATAGTGTGTGTTTTTCCTGCATCCTTTTGCTCCTTTATCCTCCTTGATGACTCATTGTAGTTTAAACCTTCTCCTGGGCTTAGAGAAAGAGACTCCGTTCCCTTTTACTATTATTTTATGGGTAGATGGCTTCTCAAAGCTTTGATTACGCAATAATCCAAGTACTAACTGCATGGTATTAAAAAACACGATCTAATCCTGAAAATAACAGATTTTCTGTTTGCATATTGTTGGTCCACATCCATTACACCAACCCTGTTAAGGTATGAAATATCGATACATCCTCCATCGGTTTGGACAGATGCAGCCAACAAATAAATTTCTGCAAGAGAAAAGTACTATCATCTACAAGCGCACCTCATCTTCAAAATCCTGCGTGTCCCTTGTATCACACCAACCTAATAAATTCCTGAAGACTCCTCCTACCCGAGCCTCGGCCTATCCAAAATGCAAGTTTTCTTACCAGCACTGAATTAAGTCAAAGCAATAAACATTCACAGGGGGAGGTTTTACCTTAGCCAGTTTTATCTTTTTATCGAAATGATAACTTCAACCATGCATGGTATTTTCTTCCAATTATCTTCAAGCCTCTCATGATGTTTGGTTTCTTGCTGAAAACAATAGTGGACCTCCCAGAGGACTCACCTAAATGACCATAACTTTTCCATCTCAAAGCATGGAATTCAGTCTACACCTGAAAGAACAGGGAGGTCTTGGTTCACAACAATGCGACAATAAGATTGGTAGAACATATCTTAAAATCAGAATATCTTTGTGCACAAAAGTTTCAAGCTACCAACTTCCTTAGAAGTTCTATATGTTTAAAAAATCCCCCAATATCCCTTGGGCATACCAAGAGATTTTTAAAATGTGCAGAACTATGTCCAGACCCATCTGCAGGAAAGGACGAACAGTGACAAAAGTTGACACCAAACCAACCAGTTACCAAGTCCACCGACCTTATCTACAGATATGGGTCTACAGAAAGTTGCTTTCCAATATTGTACAAGTCAGAAGAGTGTAATATAGTGAATGACAGATATTCTGAATGTTTCACTCAACCAGCCAGATGTACCACTTTATACACCAATCCCAAATCAGCGTATGGATCCAAACCTTATCAGTTACCACCTTAAAAAATCAAAACTTTATACACCAAAACCAAATCAGTGTATGGATCCAAACCTTATCTCTGATCAGTAACCACCTTAAAAATCAACAGATAGGTGCTCTCCAATGATTCTAAACAGGTTGAATGGATATGATAATTCAAGATCCCCCATAGAGAGTCCATTGCAGCTAGACAAGGGGTCTGCACCTCATCGGCAGATTGCAACTTATTTGGTGAGGAGACTTTTAAGAACTGTCGGATGATAACAAATTGGCTCAAGCACAAACATATTAACAGGTACCCATGGAATATTAAGCCTTCTTCTTCTACCCCCTAAATATCAAGGCTTTTTGGTCTATGTTAAAATCTGCTAGCTACAATACTTCCCGCAGATAACTTGGATTTCAATCAGAAATTAAATTGGCAAAAACAATTTTCTAAGGATTCAACCTATAACAAGATAAATATATCAAAAGTGACATAGACAATAATGGATAAGAGATGCGCAAAATCATACAAAATTGTGGCCACATAGACACTAGCCAATTAACCATTGGCTTGCAATTCCTGGTAGCTTTGATGTGGTGTTCCTCAGTCCTCACTATGAACAATCCTACAGAATGTTTGCTATGGATAACCCTAGAGGTACCACCCCATCTGATTTTCATTCAGAACAAAAACGGAATAAAAAATTCTCAAAACGTTCAATCACTAACCAAAACAAACAAAGCCAAGCATGAATAAGAACTAATTTTAAATCCCTATTATGATCATCATCACCACCAACACCAGCCCAGAACCACATTTCTATAGCAAACGACTATCGCAGCCAAAATCAAACGCTGAAACTAAAAATACTGTAATTTTAATACACTCCAGCCCACGAAATTACCAAAATGGGATGGGAAAATGTAGTCTTGAGAATCTCTTTGATATCTTGTCTGGCGCTTTTCAACTGTTCAGGGTCGGAGGCAAAGCAAATTGGGGCCGTTAGTGTGCTTCCGGCATTGGGTCTGTGTACCATCGACCTTCTCTGAAGCTTCTGAGGCATCAAAAAGACAATTGAGATGATCAAAGTAACCGATACAGAGAGAGAGAGAGAGAGAGAGAGAGAGAGACGACACAGAAAAAAACCAACCTGGCGGAGAGCCAAAGGAGGCAGTAGATAAGAAGATCGAGTGCATTCGAGAGAAGAAAGAGAAGAGAGAGAACAAGAAAGGGAAGGAGAAAGAAGAGGAAGTGACAAAGCTTTGGTTGTGGAGGTTGATTGGAGAAGACGACAGGAAGTAGCCAAGGAAGCCATTATTGAAGATGAGGATGATGATGTTAGTTGCATAGCTTCCACCATGATTCTGTAGTTGGTGGACAGTAGAAGTATTGGTTTCTTGCTCTGTTTTTCAGAAACAAACACAAGAACATGGACTCCTGTTTACTTGGGTTTTCACTTCTTTATCCAGTCTTCTGCGGTTCAGTAGCCAATGGGAGGTGGACAAATGCAAATCATACTCTCCTTTCAGGGCCTAAAGAGTGAGAAGGATTTTCTTCCTTCAAGTGTTACCCACATGTCAAAATTTATAATCTAATTCAATCAACGGAAGATGATGTATTACACATTTTTTTTGGCTTTGCCTGACTAGTCTCGTGAATTTATACCGATCTCATAATCGTATGAATCAGATCATATCAGGGTTGAATGAAAAACATTCAACTTTCATTAAAAACAGTAAAGAATATTTAACATCCCATGCAAGTGACCCAAAATATGCCTAATGGGAGTTAGGTATTATACATTCTCTCCTCCCTGACACTCTCTAACACTTTCTCTCATCCACGACAATATGAACATACTTGTATGTAAAAACATAACGAAATCCCTTCTATTTGTTCATTCGCTTGACGTGGAAGATACCAATACAAGCAAACAATATATAATATCTTGCCCTTTAATCTTCCATCTATTGCCATGCAACTTTTTATTCTTCAGCCATCCATGTATGCTCACGAATTCTAACTTCATCCATTCAATTACATAGCATGCATGAGAAAAAACAAAGGCACTTTTGACCAGGTCAGGTAGATAATGAATATGATATATGATAATGATGAATTTGGTTGTGGATAATGTCGGTTGAGTCGGTAATCATGCGAGAGAAAGAAAAAGTCTCGTACAAAAAGAAAAACAGGATCAAAATGGGGCAATATTTTAAAATTTCAATCCAATCCTAGGTCTCAATAACTCAACAGAGGGTAAAACCAACCCAATCCAAAGTCGGGTTAAGAGAGATCTCACTCTAGGCCAAGGTTTCAAGTATCGGCTTGGTATCAATCATATCAGCTGTATTGGATTGATATCAGCTGAGATCAATCCTTGATCCCTGATTGATCTGGATTAATTATTTGACAAAAATAACCGACATCGACCCATCCGATACCGTACCTAAAACCTTGCTCTAGGCACAGAGAGAGAGAGAGAGAGAGAGAGTTATGGAAACAAAGTGCAACTATAAAAGTAAGCAATTTGACGAAACAGCATACCCCAAAAGAAACAAATATGCAACAAGCAAATGAAAACGAAGCAAAAGCTGGAGATCACCGACACACACGGTTGATGATATAGGGGGAAAAAAAAACGAAACCAAACCCCAAAAGGTAATAGTTGTAGTGAAGATCACCTGTGGAAAATTCTTGAAAGCAGTGGGGATGCTTCGACTATTGGAAATCCAAAACACATCACATTTCTTGGTTATATACAATCTGATAATTTCCAAAATAAACTCATCAAAATTTCAAACCAAATATGGTTCTCTCTCTAATATGTGGTTTCACCATCTATGGGTATTAGATCACAAATGTTTTGATTCATAGTCTGATTATTATTTCATCGATGAAATCCAATGTGGGAAGGGTAGCTCTTCTCCTCCATATAGGGAGTTGATCCAGACTCAGTTAGAGAACCAATGCAACGGATCTAACCACATGAATAGGTAAGATGAGCATTTCTCAAACAAGAAGCAAAACCATCCAAGTTGGTCAAGCCACTCATCCTTGTGCCATTCTGAATTGGCTAAGCATGGTCAGTTCTCAGTTCTATTGGGTCAACCTAACATCTTCATGGGTGAACTCGAACTTCCAAAATATTCTTTATGCTGGTCCATTTTATTTGTTCTACCTCAATCTCAATCAAACATAAGGGTGTCAATCCAAGCGTTTTGATATGATAACAGTTTTTTTTCTCTATATTTATTGATATTAGATAAAACCGTTTGATATATAGCAAATCGTATCAAATTACTAAAAATGTATCAAAATATTGAATTACTAAATTATCAACTATATATACATTAAAAGTAAAAAATGGCAAAAATATTTATCAAAATTGTATCAAAGCCTTATTTATACTAAATAAAAATTATACCAAAAACTATATCAAACTAGTATAGTATCACTATTGAAATGTTGGTATTTTCTCAATATGATTTGGTACAATTTCAGTATTACCTCTACTCCTGATATATCATATCGAAATCATACAAAAAACTGAATAACAACATTTGACACCCTTATTCAAACGTGATCCATTAAGGATTGGAGGATTGGCTTCAACCCTAGTTACACCTGGTTCATACTTAGTGCCGGTCTATAAAACCCTTTCAACTAAAGGTATTTATTGGTTTGGTTTCGATGTAAACGGAACAGTTCAGTTCCATTTAGTACAAGATTTTATAGATTAAACCAAAATGGAATCGTTTGATAAATGGTTCCAGATATTGAAACTTTTTGGTTTTAATGATTTTAAATGGTTTCTAATTTTGTTATTCAAATGACTTATTTACCTTATTTATTTATTTTGAATGAATGTCAACTTAATTTTCAATTGAATTATTTATTGTTATATACTTTCTTTTTCTTTTCATAGTTGTTTAATGTAAATTTAATTTTCTTTTTATTAAGATAAATACAAAAATAACATCGAATAACTTAAATTTACTATGTATATATCAATGGGTTTAACAATTTATTCAAATAGTTTACTATTAGTTTAAAATTAAAATCCAACTATTTTCTAAACAATTCAATGGTTTAGATGTATGAATGGTTCAATTTGATTTCGATAAACGATTTGGGTTTGATTTTAACAAACTTACTTTCAACAACTTGCTTTAAGATTTACCAAAAAAAAAAAAAAACAACTTGCTTTTAAGATATTTTTCCTTTTAATGTTAGGTACTTTCTATTTTACGGCCTTTAAGAACTACACAACCGTAGTTAGTTGCGCTCTACTTCAAGTCTTCAACAAAAGAGTAATATACCAACTCGACAAAAAGGAGACATTCTCTCGTGGGAGTCGTGACATTCACACACACACACACATGATCAAAAACCAAACAGACCGACTAGTCTCGCCTCGGTAATGCTTCAAAGAAAAGAGCATTCGTGTGACAGAACTGCTCGATCTTTCGCCAGAAAAAGAAGCGGAAATTAAATTGAAGAAAAGAAAAAAGAAAGAGGTAAATCTCATAATCTAATTAACTATTCATCCACACTGCTCACACCTTCTGAATCTGTTTTTTTTTTTTTTTTTAATTCTAAAAAGGTTAGATCTCGACATCGTTGATGCGAACCTCATTTTTGTTTTTAAATGTTTGGAAAAGATTGTGGGTTTCATTTTTTTTTTCTTTTAATTGGTTTTAGTCGATTGAGTAATGTTTCTGCAATTGTCTGCAATTTGTTTTTCTGCGAAATTGTGATGTTGGATGGTACTGTTATGGAGAACAACTCAAAAAGATTAGGCAATTGGGGGCATGGGTTTCTAGGGTTAGTGGTTGGTTATATGTGGAGTCCAGTGAGTTATCACTTAACTGAACGCTTCCATTTGTCATAGTTATGTGTGAGTTAAGGAGAATTTAAAAATCTAGGATGATGTGAATTGGTTCTGTTGTCTTCTCCCATCTCTCTTTTTTTTTTATTATTATTTTTTTATCATGGTTAATGTAAAGAACACGTTTTATCTGATTACATTGGTGAAAACTCTTGAACTTGTTGGTGCTATGAGATGGGTTCTCAATTAGGCATTCTCAAGTTGTGAATTCACTTATTAGAAGCCTAATTACAATGGGATGGTTGAGAATCCCACCAACAATGAGATTAGAAAAAAATAGGAGAGGAATATTCCATGCTTTGTATTTGCAACTTTCATGAGAGCTATTAGTTTGCTCGGATTTCACATCTTATAGTGATTGCGTGCTGTCTAAATTGATGTTTAGTAAATGTGATTAGTTTAATAACCATTTCAAGACATTTGACTCCTTTATATCTGTATTTAACCTGCTATTGTTTATTACTTGTCAGTGCAGTACCTGGTTTTATATATTCTCCAAGAAAAGCACTAGGGTTGCCAAATTTTTTTTGCAATCAAGTGCATGAAAGGATTAAGAGACAAAATGTTACAAAAACTTGTATTAAACTGAATTTCTAGTCATCCTTGTGTGTAAGTTATAGCAAGAATTGGATTTATTGTTTAATCTTTAATTTCAATTGACTTTGGATTTTGAGTTTTCGTTGATTGTCAATTTTGCATGGGGATACCAGTGCTTGGTATGTTTTTCATGGAAGTGCACAGTGGTGGAATTGGCTTCATGTTGACTTGATTTTCCACAAATCAAGAAGTAGATGATTTTCTGAATGAGAGGAAAAGGGTAGCCTTTTAATACTAAAGGAATCATTATCTAATGTGATGGGCCTCAAGGACGATTGTACCCAGTCAAGCACTGGTGTAGTCAGCAATGCAGGTTTGTGCTCGGCTGTTGAGGGTGAAAATTTAAGTAGATGTTCATCTTCATGTCAAAGTACAGATAAGGATGCATGCTTAGAAACTTGTCGTGTCTGCCAATGTGCTGAATCAGACAGAATAGGGGAGGCTGCACTGGGATTCTTAGGCATCACCCCTCCAATCACCCTTCCAATACAGGAATTAAAGAAACCTAGTGGAAAATTGAACTCTGGTGACAAAGAAGATCAAAAAGACTGTGATAGTGATGTTGCACATGATAGAAGTTATGCAAGGGAAACTGGACTTGTTGAATTCATAAGCCCTGATGGGGAGGTTTTTATATGTAATGCTGATCTAGAAACGGGCTCCTACTACCATCAGGATGCACTTATAGAGCTTGGGTGTTCTTGCAAAAATGATCTTGCTCTAGCACATTATTCTTGTGTGTTGAAGTGGTTTATTAACCATGGATCTACTGTTTGTGAAATTTGTGGAAGTGTAGCGAAAAATGTTAGACCTGCTGACTTAAAGAAGGTTGTGGCTTCTCTAAAGGATTATGAAGCCTTAAGGGAAAGGACTGCTACTGGTGAACCTATTGTAACACGTGTTCCGACAGATTCAATGGTAGATCCTGATGCTGTTGCTGCTATTCGAAGACAAAGGCTTAGTGAAATTTCTCTGTGGTTCAATCCACATAATAACAGTGGTAGCAATAATAATAATAATAATAATAGTAATAATAATAATAATTCTACCACAGTTTCACAGGGAGGCACAGAACAACTTTCTAATTCTACCGCCGAAAATATAGTACCCACTGAGAATCCTGCAACAAAATGGGCTGTGGAAGGTACTGGAATTCTAGTTGCTACTGGGCTGCTTACTGTTACTCTAGCTTGGCTTATTGCTCCTCGTGTGGGGAAGGTACATTATTACTTTGAATTTGTTTCAGTTTCTGACAATATGATATGTATGAAGTTTTGTGTTATTAACTGCTTAACATTGGTTTGTAGAATATTATCTAATGTTTAATACATCTATAGAAAATAATCAAAGGGGAAAAGATGGAAAGAAAATTGTGTTGACATTGGTTTTGTCCTATAAGTTTCAAAACGAATTTGGAAATGTTTTGAAATAATGTTCATTTACAACTTCTTATCATTTGTTTGGTTGGTTGGTTCAGTTGATTCTTATTTAACTATTTTCTCGGATCTGGTTATCCATATCTACTGTCATTTCTTAGTTCTTAATTCTAGCTTGAAATTTCAGCAATCTGAGTTTCATCTCTTTCCTGATATATGATTTTCAAGATTGTGATAGTGGTTAATAGATCTGCAAAACCTCTTATTCAACAAGGTTTCAGCCTGATCTGTCCATTGAACGAAAGATATTTAATTTCTCCTATTCTGTCCCTGTTCTGTTTTATAGATTCTGGAATGCTAGTGTGGTTCGGCAGCATTTGTGACCTCTAGTTTTATTCGATAATTTTGAACCACATCATTATGTGATTTAGGTGGACCCCTGGAATTTGATGCGTGACAAAGACATATGTTTCAAGATCTTTCATAGTCAAAAAGGGGTCACTAAGTGGTCACAAGCTTGACAAATTGTTCACTGACAAACCCTTTAACGGTTATTTGGAGAGGGAGGGAAGGAGAGAGGGTAACATTGCCAAAAGTTGTAATGCTACTCTTGATTATAGAAATAATAAAAGTTAAGCTGAAACTGTTAAGCAAACCCTCTTATAGCTGTATGCTTGTACCTCATGGTCTTTTCTGTTGGACCCATAGGTGGCTCCATGTGGACCTAACTGAGGATTTGGCCACCTTTGACCAGTGTTTTCTTAGGCAAATGTACCCCTGGCCTGAAGTGCAGGCGTTGTTTTAGCTGGAAATTGCTAGTCATTGGTAGCCTCTAGTGCACCAGTGTTAGTAGAATTATTTTCTAGATATTTTTTCTCATCATTTCCTAAGGTGGTGAAAAGCATATTTAGAAATGTTTCTTTGTACAATCAGAATTTTTTATTATCCTTGTTTGAAGGTATGATGAATGGTAATGGCTTGTGAGATTGATGTCTAAGGAACCAAGCTTAGATTAAGCTCAAGCCCTGGTCGAATGGGGAGATAAGGTAGAGGAACAGTACTTCAAAAGTTGATGGGGTTTCAATGATTGGATCGATCGTTATAAATAGGAGGAGCAAAAATAGAAAGTAAGATGACAGATTTAGCAATGATCAATATCTAGCAAACTACTGGACAGATCAACAGATAATTTGGGTTGAAGGTGAGGTCTTATGGGTGGTACCTAATACCTTTCTCCAAAAATCTCATCAGACTGATGGTTAGATTGAGAGAGAAAAACATAGGTATGAAATTAGTAGGTAGGCTCAGATTTAGTAACGTACTAGTTTGCTGCAGGACTAACCATTAGATGGGGTTTAATTTCTAATCAATGGAAGGCCTCCAACAGTAGATGAACTCTTCAAAAATCCACAAGGATCTGCTGGACCGATTGGAAGATACAACTTACAAGAGAGAGAAAGTGCTGGATGGAAACTCCGAGAACAAGATGCCTCAGGGTGTCTGTGATAGGGATGACTCCACTTGATCTTGATATCACAAATGGTACAGCAGGACAGTGAAGATGACTTCAGAAACAAGTTTCTAATAACTTTAAAAAAAGAATAGGGTTGCACACTTGCATGAGAGATAGTAGAAGAACATGGGAAGAAGAAGAAAGGGATATGACCAAGGCCTCTGTGCAGAGTGAGTGAAGTAAGTAGGGGAGGGAGCTGATACATGAAATCGATAACCGACCCAATGGTATAATTTAGCCGGAAACAGGGGTTTTGGAGGTTTAAACTGCCGAGAACCCCGTTGATGCATGAGCTATCAAAATAGACAGAGGACGTGGGTTCCTCCATGGGGTGTGCGTAGGCGTCAAGCAAGTGCATAGGCATGCATGCGTGACCAGGAAACCTGCATAGCCACCTATGGCCTCGGTCAGTATCTCACTTACCAATAGGGCATCTCACAGCAACGCAAAGGTACAATGCAAATGTTAGTCCACGATCAAAATCTTTGGGGTAGTATGATCCCCCTACTCCTTTATTTTTAACTTTGCAACATTACAAGAAAATACTAACTCTTCATGTGCAAGCAAGAGAGTTCTAGAGAAAACAAAATATAAACTTTTTAGACTACCACAAATTAGAAACTAACTACTTAATCCCGTATAGGAACGATATCCCTAATATTTTGGCTCATACAATTGGTCCATTACAATAGAGAACTCAAAAAAAGGAAGCGCATGGCCCATGTAACCCATTGGACATTCAAAATTAAGCCTAACTTGACCCAAGAAAGTGAACCAAACCCAAAACAACAGGAACATTTTTCTTTTCTTGCTGAAAGTATGTATCAATATGCATGTTATTTTTTTGGAATAGTTTTTTAACTGGGATGATACAGATGCCCTTTACTTGTATGAGTATTATAGACTTGTTCCATGGTTTTTTTTTTGTATAACAATACCACTTTGATTTGCAGAAGACAGCAAAAAGTGGTCTGCATATTCTTCTTGGAGGTATATGTGCTTTGACAGTTGTGATCTTTCTCCGCTTTGTAAGTGTTAATTATTCCCTCGTCTCTGTGCATAATTACATGTTTATTAGTATCTGTGTATGAAATCAAGATGCTATTTTGTTATGTTTTTAAGATGCATTGTCATTGTCTTGATAATGGGATTCTCCATGTTTTGGTATAATAAGGAATGCCCATAATGCTTGCTTGTAATGCTTCCAAATTATGCCTAATTTATACCTGTTGAGATGACCGTAGTTAGTTTTATTTTTATCTTGTTTAAGTTTATTATTTAATATTTATTGTAGTAACTATTGTAGATAGGGACGCTTAGTTAGCGTTACCCTACTTTCTTTGTTTGATTTATTGTAATCTTCTTATAAATAAGAAAAACCTCTGTCATTACTGACAAATCAGATCATTCCCTAATCTCTCATTCTCAACTTGGTATTAAAGCCAAAAGCCCTAAAATCTTTTTCTTTCTTTTTGGTTTTCTTCTCCGCCCTTGGGGGCCCTCACCTTATAGTCTAGCATGGTAGACTAAACCCCGTTCCATGCAAACCTAACCCCTAACCCACTGCGCCTTCTCGCCGCACCCGCTTCTGCTGCCGCCTTCGTTGCGACGTCTCTGCCTGTGCCTACCCATGCCTCGCCATCGTTGTCTCTCTTCTTGCCGCTGCCTGTCATTGACTCTGTTGCCTGTGCTCTCTGTTGCATATCACTGCCTACCCCTGTCATTTCATGTGTCCTTGCTGCTGCCTACGCCTACACTTGTCGCTGCTTGTTGCTTGTGTCCTTGTTGCCTGCGCCTACCTCCACGTGCGCCTATCGTTGCCTACACCTGCTGCCATCAACGCTTTCTGTCAATGCCCCTTTGCGCCTGCCTGCACAGTTCACATGTTCCTCTCTTTGAGCCATGACTACAGTAAGTGATGATGCTAAGGTTGTTGTTGCCTCCTCTGAGGCATCTAGTGGTCACCATTTAAGCAATCAATCCACTCTTCATCCTGGACCCATCAAACTTAATGGTCTATCTATGGGAACTTCTCTAGTGTTCTCACTGGAGACACTCCTCAACCTACTGATCCAGCTGCCGCTAACACTTTGTAAGCCAATGATGCCATTGTTATGTCCTTTCTGATAAACTCTATGGAGCCTGCTATCAGTCTAAGTTTTGCCCTGTTTAACTCTACTAAGGATCTCTGGGATGCAGTAAAGCAAACTTATTCTCAGGGGGGAACTATGCTTAAGTCTATGAGATTCGTCGTACCGTTCGTTCCACCAGTTAGAAAGGGTTGTCTCTCTCAGCTTATTATTCCACCTTATGTAGCCTGTGGCAACAGTTGGAATTTCTATCACCCAGTCCCTATGGCCTGTCCTATTGATGCTGGTACAATTCAAAAGGAGCGTGATATGGAACGGGTGTATGACTTTCTGACAGGTCTTAATACTGAATATGATCATATTAGGGTACAGATTCTGGGTCGCGAGAGTTTTCTGACTCTTCTCCAGGCAATCAGGTATATAACTTGGTTCTATCTGAGGATATCGTCGCTCTGTTATGCTACTCTCTACAGTTCCTGTTCGTTCTGCATTATTGGCTACTCTGATTGCTGAAACCCCGTCTAAGGGTTCTACCCCTCAGGAAACTGTTCAGTGTGATTATTATGTTCGCCCTCTCCATATTAGGGAAATATGCTGGAAGCTCCATGGTCGTCCCAAGGGTGGGTGTAATAGCAAAACTAGAAAACAAGGCCCCCTAGGTCCATCTGTATGAGTTTGTTAACAATACCTCCACTACTGCACCATTCTCTTCGGATCAAATGGCTGCCCTCAAGTAACTAATGACACAGTTAGGCACTTCTCCTGCTCCTTCTATTATGTCTAACCTTTCTCAAACAAGTAGTTTCCTTGTTTCTTCCTCTCATTCTCCCTTATGATTACTTGATTCGGGTGCTACCGATCACATGACAAGTAGCTCTGAGGTCTTCCATACTTATATTCCTTGTTCTGGTCGGTATAAGGTACGTGTGGCTGATAGTTCCTTGTCCTCCATTTCTGGTAAAGGTTATGTTTCTTGTACCTCTACAATTTCTATTCCATCTGTGTTGCATGTCCCAAAATTATGTGCTAACCTTGTTTCCGTCTATTGTTTAACTAAGGAGTTGAATTGTTCTGTTCACTTTTTTTCTACCCACTGCCTTTTCTAGGATCTGGTGACGGGTGCAACGATTGGGTATGGTCAAGTCCGTGATGGGCTCTACTAGGATTCTCCACCGGCTGTGCCTCCTCTTGTGGAAGCTCATACTCTCCGTTTTGACAGCTCTCTCTCTCAACTCCACCATTGGCACCGTCATCTGGGGCATCCTTTTTTTCATATTTTATGTCGCATGTTTCCTATTTTAGTTAAATATTGTCATTTGGAACAACTTAAGTGTGATGTATGTGAGTTTGCTAAAAATACACGCACCTCTTACTTTCCTATTGAAAATAAAAGTGATATTTCTTTTTCTATTATTCATTCAGATTTGTGGGGTCCTTCTTGGACAATTGATAGGAATGGCTTTCGTTGGTTTATTATTTTTATTGATAATTGTACTAGTCTGACATGAGTATATCTATTGCATAATAAGTCTAATGGCTTCTTTTGTTTTAAATCTTTCCATGCCATACTTCGTACCCAGTTTGACGCCACTGTACAAGTCCGTCGTAGTGATAATGTCACTGAGTATATAGATAGGGAGTTTCAGAACTACCTTAATTCTCGGGGCATTCTCTCCCAAACATCTTGTGCTAGGACACTTGAACAAAATGGGATCTCGGAGCGCAAGAATCATCATCTGCTTGATGTTGCTTGGGCTCTAATGTTTGCTACTAGTGTTCCTAAATATCTCTGGGGCGATGCCATTCTTACTACTGCCCATCTTATTAACCAGGTACCCTCTAGTGTACTTAGCTTTAAACTCCCTATTTCTTTCTCCCTGATCCTACAATTATTTGTAGTCTTCCTCCTCGGGTATTTGGGTGTGTTTGTTTTACCCATAATTCCTCTCCTTCAAGATCCAAGCTTTATCCTCGAGCTCTAAAGTCTATTTTCCTTGGTTACTCGGCTTCTCGAAAGGGGTATAAGTGTTATCACCCTCTTACTCCGCTTATATTTCACTTTTTATGAGTCTGAGGTGTATTTCACGTCACCTCTTCAGAGGGAGTCTTGAGGAAGAGCCTCCTTTTGTTATTGATATGTCTCCTATTCAGGGTATGCCTCCCATTCAGGGGGAGCCACCAGATTAGCTTATAAGAGATGTGACCACTTACACTCGGAGGTCTAAGAGCAAGACACCACTGGTAACCAGCCATATCCTTCTGAAGCACCTCCATCGGATCCACTAGTATCAGGTAATATTTCTTCCATACTTGATGTTGTAGCTATTACTTCTTCAGAGCCTCATATAGTTGATATTATACCTTTTGCTCCTACAGTGGACGATCTTCCTATTGTTGCTAGAAAAGGAGTTCATTCCTGTACTAAGCATCCCATCTCCAATTTTGTTTCCTATGCATCTTTATCTCCTTCCTATAGGGCCTTTGTTTCTTCGTTGACTTCTGTGTCTATTCCATAGGGTTGGAAGGAAGTCATAAATGATCCGAAGTGGAAAGCTGCAATGGTTGAGGAAATGCTGGCATTAGATAAAAATGGTACTTGGGAACTTTTTCTTCCTCCTTAGGGAAAGAAATTAGTTAGGTGCAAGTGGGTGTTCACAGTCAAGTAGAAGACTGATGGGACAGTTGAGCAGTACAAGGCACGCTTGCTGGCTAAGGGCTTTACCCAAACATATGGGATTGATTACTAGGAAACCTTTGGCCCAGTTGCAAAAATGAACTCTATCAGGGTATTGCTATCTGTTGCTGCAAATTTGAGATGGAATCTAAAACAATTGGATGTCAAGAATGCATTCTTGAATGGAGATCTTGAAGAGGAAATTTATATGGATGTTCCTCCTGGCTTTGCCACTCCTTCCAGTGCCGGACGTGTCTGCAAGTTGAAGAAGTCGTTGTACAGCCTCAAACAGTCTCCTAGGGCATGGTTTGGCTTGTTCATGAAAGTTATGATAAGTTTTGGATATAGACAGAGTCAAGCTGATCACACCTTGTTCACAAAGGCAAAAGATAACCAGGCCACTACTTTGATTGTCTACGTTTACAATATTGTAATTACTGGTAACAATGATGAGGAGATCTCCAACATTAAGGCCTTACTAGCAGCAGAGTTTGAGACTAAGGACCTAAGACCCTTTCGATATTTCCTTGGGATTGAAGTGGCTAGATCTAACAGAGGTATCTTCATTTCCCAAAGGAAGTATGTTTTGGATCTCCTTAGTGAGACAAGTATGCTTGGGTGTAAGCCTGCAGATGCCCCTATGGAGGTTAATCATCAGCTGAGCGGTGCAATGGGTGACTTTGTTGATAAAGAGCAATACTAGAGACTTGTTGGCCGTCTGATCTACTCATAGTTGTCACGGCGTCAAATCGATCCAAGGCGGTGGAGGGGTGGTTAATCGATTTGGTGATGAATCGCCCGTTTTGGCGTTGCTATGGCGGTCAAATCGCCCGTGTGTCATTTTTTATTTTTTCTATTTTCTAAAATTATTTAATATGCTACTTTTTTATTTTTCCTATTTTTTAAAGTTATTTAGCATGCTACAAGCCTAGAATATATACCCTATAACATATAAAACAAACATTAAGTAACATCAAATCATCAAAAAAATCAACATAAATTATTGACTTATACAATTATACACCTAAGAATAGAATCAATAGATCAAATGATAAGATAAGTGGCTAACCTGTTAAGCTATTAATGACTTACTGAAGCAATAAAGCTTGATAGCAAATGAACTCAAAAAAAAAAAAAACCTTAACCAATCATCCAAGTTCAAAGTTCAAAGTTTAAACAATACATAAAATCCAAACACTCAAACAGTCAAACACAAATAACTTAATCATCATAATCATCCAACAAATCAGCAGATGGCAGATTCCTTTGTTGTCCACTAGAAGCATTTGCATTTTCACCAAAGTTATCTATGACATCCAAGTCATCATTCACATCATCCTCTTTTTCCAAATCTTCTTCCCCATCTGATTCTGATGACTCCCCAACAGCCCTCCCTCTACCACGGCGTGTGTAGCACAAATTTCCTCTAGAGGTTGATGATTGAGCTCTCCTGGGTCGATTGGGCCCCTCCATTGTTGCCCCCATTGCTCTACCAGCAACGTCCCATGTGAGATCAGCATCGGGATGGACTACATCATCCACTTGCTCGTCAATCATCCACTCACTACTCCAATCCAGTTCATCAAGCATAAGTGGATCATAATTTCTGTTGAGGAGACGTCTTTCTTGAAACCTTTCTTCTAGGCGGCGATTGTATTGAACATAGACTAGATCATGCAAACGTTGATGTTCTAGTCTATTCCTCTTCTTGGTATGAATCTGAATTCATAAACAATAGAGAACAACAAACAAAGTTATTGTTCCAAAAATAAAAAGTCTAAAATATGAAATAGATGTAATACCCAGCTACTTACAAACTCAAATGTGCTCCAGTTGCGCTCGCAACCAGAAGAGGAGCAACAAAGCCCTATAATACATCTTGCAATCTTTGAAAGCTCAAAAGCATGACCTCCAAATGAACCCCACCAAGTAACTATAAAAAATAAATATATATAAAAATAGTTAGATTGATATTTAATATATCACACAAGCAAAACAACTAAACATTAAACAATGAACTCTACTTACTAGGACTCATGGTTGCCCGTGATCTAATTGCCATATCCGAGGCAAAACCACCTCGAGAATATCTATACAAAGTGGCTTGAGTATTTATCTTGTCTTGTAAAGCTGGTTCATGTATCATTCTTTCAATGACTTCATTAAATGCAAGCTGTAGAGAAGATATAATTTGGTAGCCACCATCATCACCTTCCTTATAAGAAAAAAATTTGCCAGGATTAAGAAATAGTGCTGCTCCATACAAAGGACGCCCCATCTGAATCTCCCAACGCCTATTAACAATATCCAACACTTTCTTGTATTGCCTTTCTTTATCTCCAAAATTTTCTTTTATTTTCTTTTTTGCCTCATCCATGGCAAATTGAACCTCAGGCATAGAAGGCCTCTCATCACCATCCACAATCCTCAAGACAGTAAGAAGTGGCTTTGAAGCTCTAAGACAATTTTCCACACCATTCCAAAATGCTACCGCAAACACCGTCTCAACCACTTTCTTCCCAGCTTCGGTCTTTGCCAAATTAGAACCATTCCATTCTTCAGAAATAAACAAATGTCTCAAGTCATCTCTATGTTTTAACAAGCTTTGAAGTGTCAGAAATGCAGTTGCAAATCTAGTAGCTGCTGTCCTCACAAGATCCCTCTCATTTGTTCTAGCCCTTATTGCATCAAGAATGCGTGTGTGCCTGTAGATGAAGTTGGTTACTTTTTTTGCCTTACTTATCACAGTCCTATTAGAATTCAAGAATCCTATTTCCTCCAACATCAGGTCAATGCAATGTGCTGCACAAGGAGTCCAATACAACTTTGTCCTCTTCTGCATCAGCATTGTACCGGCTAATTTATAAGCTGATGCATTATCTGACACAACTTGCACAACAGGGTCCTCACCAATTTCTTGTACTTTGTTGTCAATCAATTCAAACAACTTCTCTGCAGTTTGAGATATACTAGATGCATCAACAGATTCCATGAAATAAGTCCCCTCTGGACAGTTAACGAGGAAATTAATTAAATGCCTTCCTCTTTTATCCGTCCACCCATCAGTCATTAGAGTGCACCCATATTGCTTCCAATACTCTTCATATTTATTCTTCATCTCTGCAGTTCTATCCTTTGCTGCCTTCAACAATGGCACTCTCACTTCATGATAACTTGGGGGCTTATATCCTGACCCGTACTGTGCAATAGATTCTACCATCACCTCAAACCTCCTTGACTTAAGAGCATTGAATGGAATACCACACTGATAAACCCAGTCAACAATGTGATTATCAACTCTCTTTTTTTCTTCCTCTGATCTAAACCGGTTCTCTATAGTAGTCTGAGTACTACCTTTAAGATGCCTCTCAAGTCTCAACAACCACTTGCTCAGGAGTCCGTCTAACATGAGCATCCATGGGGCCCCTTACTTGTGGCTGAATGACTACTTTCTTTTTCTTAGCAAATGTCCCAGAGCTAGGAATAAGTCTAGAGGTTGTAGAAGAAGGAGTCCTACTAGACTGTCTTTGACCTTCAACTTCTATATCAACATCAGCACCAACACCAGCACCAACACCAGCACCAACATCAACATCAACATCATCATCATCCAAAACCTCTTGCATCCTTTTCTTCTTATTGCGCATAAGAGCTGCATTCATCTCTGTAGCAATCGCTACAGTTGTCTTGGTACACTTAGCAACATCTCCATATCCACCCACCAAATGTTGCTTTAACCTTTTAATTCCACACTTGAGGTTTTTTCCACAAAGAGTGCATTTAACAAGGTTCTTGTCTGACAGGTCAGGCCAATACCCATACTTCCACCCAGGGTCATTTGATTTGGCCTTCCTGGTTGGGTCTTTGGATGGATCATATGCAGCCGTGCTTATATTATCACCCCCACTACTACCAGGTCCACCAACAGTACCATCCATTATGAACTCCTATAGTCCTATCCTACAAGTTACAAAACAGAGTAACAAAGTATGTTAAGTGTTAACCAATAACATTAACATGATAACATAAAAAAAAAACAATCAAACACTCACAAATCCAACTTAATCATTTCACTTAACACAAATACACAACCAAGACCATTGTCAAGTTCTTATATATTTTTTTTTCCAGCAATCTAAAATATATGATTTCCCATCTTCAGATCAAGATCAAGCTCTAGATAGTAGATAACTAGATATACAGATAAAGAGGAAAACATATTATAAACATTGAAGTTACTTGCAGGTGGGGCCCTTACCTGGTTGTCGCTCTTGCTGCCGGAGGAGAAGATGTCGCAGGCGATATCGTATTGTAGTTGTTGTCGTTCTTGCTGCCGGAGAAGGATCAGAGAAGACGTCGCTGTTGGTTGCTGCCGGAGAAGGAGAAGAAGAAGAGTTGCAGCGGTGGCTGCCGGAGAAGGAGAAGGAGGAGAAGAGTTGCAGCGGTGGCTGCCGGAGAAGGAGCAGGAGGAGAAGAGTTGCAGCGGCGGCTGCCGGAGAAGGAGAAGGAGGAGAAGAGCAGCGGTGGCTGCCGGAGAAGGAGAAGGAGGAGAAGAGTTGCAACGGTGGCTGCCGGAGAAGTAGAAGGAGAAGAGAAGAACCAGCGGTGGCTGCCGGAGAAGGAGAAGAAGAAGGAGAGGAGCAGAAGTCGCAACGGTGGCTGCCGGAGAAGGAGAAGAGAAGAATCTTGCAGCGGTCGAGGGTTTTCTTCTCTTCGAACTCTCGAGCTTTGATCGAGGGTTTGGTAACTTTGGTCTCTTCGGCGTTAATTGAAAATTTGAAAGTCGACCGAGGGTTTGGTCTCAACGGTGGCAGCGTATGGCCACATTATAATAAACAAAATGTTAGTTAAAAAAAAAANGGCCGCCGGAGAAGGAGAAGGAGGAAAAGAGCAGCGGTGGCTGCCGAAGAAGGAGAAGGAGAAGGAGAAGGAGGAGAAGGGTTGCAGCGGTGGCTGCTGGAGAAGAAGAAAGAGGAGAAGAGTTGCAGCGGTGGCTGCCGGAGAAGGAGAAGGAGGAGAAGAGTTGCAGGCTTGCAGCGGTGGCCGCCGGAGAAGGAGAAGGAGGAAAAGAGCAGCGGTGGCTGCCGAAGAAGGAGAAGGAGAAGGAGAAGGAGAAGGAGAAGAGTTGCAGCGGTGGCTGCCGGAGAAGAAGAAGAAAGAGGAGAACAGTTGCAGCGGTGGCTGCCGGAGAAGGAGAAGGAGAAGAGAAGAACCAGCGGTGGCTGCCGGAGAAGGAGAAGAAGAAGGAGAGGAGCAGAAGACGCAACAGTGGCTGCCGGAGAAGGAGAAGAGAAATCGTTGCAGCGGTGGCTGCCGGAGAAGGAGAAGAAGGAGAAGGAGAGAACAGTTGCAGCGGACCAGCGGTGGCTGCCGGAGAACGAGAAGGAGAAGAGAAGAACCAGCGGTGGCTGCCGGAGAAGGAGAAGAAGAAGGAGAGGAGCAGAAGACGCAACAGTGGCTGCCGGAGAAGGAGAAGAGAAATCGTTGCAGCGGTCGAGGGTTTTCGGTTTTCGTCTCTTCGAACTCTCGAGCTTCGATCGAGGGTTTGTGGCGTTAATTGAAATTTTGAAATCGACCGAGGGTTTGGTCTCAAATCATAATAGAAAATGTTAGTAAAAAAAAAAAAATCGACCGCCTAGGTACTAAAACGTGGTATGGCGTCCATGGCGACGCCAAGGCGTCGCCTATCCGTCCAAGGCGACCGCCAAGTGTGCAACCATTAGTCGTTGTACTGCCATGGCTATGATTTACCGCCGGGACGCCAAGGCGCCGCCTAGGCGACGCCTTGACAACTATACGAATGCAAACAAAGAGATTACCTATAACCAATGTTGCATCCCCTTTCTTTTTCTACTCATAATCTTTAACTCAACACATGTAGAGCTTCAAGTAGTGTTCTTGAGCAAACCGAATCCCTTCTTGTATCTTCTTCAAAAACCCTAGGTTTGTTGAATGATTCTGTTCTTTTCTCTTCACAACCCTTGACGAACTCTTGGAAGTCTTGAAGAAATTCTCCTCAAATGATGCAAGATAGCTTCAATGAATAGCTTAAAGAAGGTCTTCTAGGGCTTCTTGACTCTTCATCTCTCTTCTCTAGAGTGGGTATTTTCTCTCACCTCCCACTCCACTCCACTCTCTTTTGCTAAATAACTCTCTCCACAGTTGCATTTCATGGAACCATAGGTCATATATATGACCTACAAAGGGATCGACAATTAAAAACTGCAAAATGATGATTTTAGTCCATAACCGGTCAACCGCCTTGACTACCAGTCAACTGCATTGCCTTAATGCACATTTGGGAAACATAAACCGGACAATATTCAGTCGACCAGACCGGTTCCTACCACTGTCCACTAAAAGCGGCATATCTCTGTCCTAGAACCCGGATTGACCTGATTTTTGGGCCAAATTAAAGCTGACTTCAAGGGCTACAACTTTTATGGTTTGAGGTTTAGAATGAGTGCATGGGGTCCGAAATCGAGCTTTAATATGACGGATGTGCAAAAATAGCCTTTTGAAGCTGGCAGACCATGACTAATGTTTGAGCCATAACTTCCATCTTTGATATTGGATTAATTTGATTCAAGTTGCATATGAAAGCTGACTTGATTTCCAACAATTCCCATGTTTACCACTCGAAACTCCAATGAACCGACACAAAGATATAAAGGAATATATTCACTGATCTGACATGAAACTTCCAATCTTCAACTCAGCTTGCTTCAAACATTCCATTTATAAGTTGCCAAAACCAAGTGAGTGTGTGGATCAATTGATGGTATTGACAACGATGACAACTGTTACAAACTAGACTCTTAAGTAATCAAAACCAAGAGAAAGCAAAGATCCAAATGTTGTGTTGGAGGCAGCCTGGGATAGTGTGTTGTGTCCTATCGCAGGCCACTCCACATATATATATATATATATATATATAAGTCCGAATAAAGAGGTAAGTTAGGGGACTAAAATACCCATAACCTACTTATTGCAATAGATAAAGAGACACCAAAACCGACAAGAGAAGAACACTAAACCCGATAGGACAGAATTGCCCCTAAAGCTTTAACACTCCCCCTCAAGCTGGAGCATGCGTGCATACATGTCACGCATGCTCAGCTTGGTACAACAATTACAAAAACTAGGGGCAAGCAAGTACTTAGTAAATATATTAGCTAGCTGGTCTGAAGAAGAAACAAACGAAGTCTCACTCTCAACTAGCTTCTCAACACGGCATCTCGAACAAAATGACAGTCCACATCAATGTCTTTGGTCCGCTAATGATAGATTGGATTGTTGGCAATATATATAGCTACTTGGTTGTCACAATACATCTTCATAGGTGTAGGTACAAAAAACCCCATCTCAAGAAGGATAGACCTGAGCCACATTAGCTCGGTAGTAGTATAAGCCATGGCCTTGTACTCTACCTCAGCACTTGACTTGGTAATTGTCAACTGTTTCTTACTCTGCCAAGTAACTAGATTATCTCCTGCAAACGTACAATACCATGTAGTCAAGCGACGATCGTTGGCTGAATTAGCCCAATGAACATAAAAAAAAGGAAACCAACTCCATATGCTTATTAGGACGATAAATCAACCGTTTAACTGGGGCACCCTTCAAGTAACGAAAGGTTCGAACAGCTACATCCCAATGAGCTTTCTGAGGAGATTGCATAAACTGATTGAGTACTCTAATTGCAAAAGAATGTTAGGCCTGGTAATTGGAAGATATATCAATTTTCCTACTAAGCTCATGTATTGATGAACATCTATGAGAGGATTCATCGACACCAAACTTCTGATGAGGGCCCATTGGAATATCTACTGGCTTGGATGCAAGCATATGAATATCAGATAAGAGATCTAAGATATACTTTCATTGAGATAGACTGATGCCTTTCTTGCTTCTCACAACCTCAATACTGAGAAAATAGTGGACACCTAGATCCTTGGTCTGAAAATGTTGCTGTAAATATGTTATAACCTCTGTAATATCATCCACGTAAATTACCAAAAATGATAATGTCATCCACATAGACAACCAAGACAACCAGTTTACCCCTGTGTCGGTGAACACACACAGAGTGATCTCCATAGCATTGCAAAAAACCACAAGACATCACCGTGGCACTAAACTTCTCGAATCATGCTCTGGCCAACTGTTTGAGACCATAAATAACCTTACGCAACTTGCAAGCACGAGTACTATTCTTCCCCTGGGCAACATTACCCGGAGGTTGTTCCATATAAGCTTCCTCAATCAAATCACCATACAGAAAAAGAATTTTTAATATTTAAGTGAACAATGCCAATTAAAGTTGACAACAAAAGAAAAAAGCAAATGAACAGATTTCAGCCGTGCAACAGAAGAGAAAGTCTTGAAATATTCAACCCCATAAGTCTAGTATAGCCCAAACTCCAGTTGTTACGAGTCAAAAGGGCATCGATTTCAAGATCCATGGCAGCCTTCCAGGTAAGAAGTCAGAGGGCCTCAGTATGATGCTTGGGTATAGTAGAGGCAGACAATGTCAAGGCAAGATTATGACCAAAAGAAGGAAGATGGGAGAGGGAAACAAACTTATCTATAGGATAGACAACCATAGATTTTTTAGTGTAGGAACATGTACCTTTACGCAATGTGACTGGTGAGTCAGGATGCAAAGAAGAAGGTGGAGGTTCACCAGAGGAAGAAACTGGTAGAGATGGTGAGACCGTAGGAGCATTAGGGACCCCATCTTGTTGCACTTTCTTGTTCCTGCACTGATACACCTATAGTGGTGATGTAGGCTGAACACTAGAAGCATCAAGAAATGGGACTAAAGCCGGAATCAGAGGAGCAATAACAGTGGGCCACTCATCCTTGAATGGGGGAGGAGACGGAGAGAAGTAAGAACTCTACTCACAGAAGGTGACATCATCACACATAAAATAACTATGGGAGACAGGGTCATTAGCACTGATACCCTTTTTGGGACAAGGATAACCAGAAAATACATGCTTAGTGGACCTAGGGGAAAGCTTATCTGAAGATTAGTGTAAGTTATGTACGAAGTAGACACACCCAAAAACACGTGGAGGTAAGCTAAAGGTGGGTAAGCCAGGAGAAACAATAGAGTAAGGAGATTTGTTGTCAAGGACAGAGGATGCCATACGATTAATTAAATAACATGCATTAACACCCCATCACACCAAAACCGCTTTGGAACATGCATATGTAATTTGATAGCATGTGCAATCTCTAGGAGATGTCTATATTTCCGTTATGCCACTCCATTTTATTGTGGAGTGTATGGTGAATCATACCATGGGCAACACAAAACTCAAAAACTTATTGTAGAACTTATTCCAAAGCATTGTCAGAAAGAAAAACTTCAGTAGAAGTGCCAAATTGAGTCTTTATTTCATTATAATTTTTTTTTTAAACTGACAAAAACTTTGAACAATCCTTCAAGAGGTACAACCATGTGAGACTGGAATGATTATCCACAAAAGTAACAAAATACATAAAACTAGGGGTGTCAATTCTGAGCCCGCACCAGTAGGCCCGACCTGGATCTACCCGATTAATAAACATGTCGGGCTCAAGCTTGATGTTTATTAAACGAGCGATAACGGTGCAGGTAGCTAGCCCGTCGGGCTCCCGACCGAACTGATCAACTATAGGCCCGACCTGATACTCATTGTAGCCCGACCTAGCCTGACCCCCTTTATTAGAAAACAACCATAATCTCATATCATTTCTCTTTACTAAAGATTTGGGTCACCTTCTACTATGATTATTTTTTGATAAATCTATTGTGATTTAATGTTCATATTGAACAATTATGGGCCTTCAACCCACTTAAGAAAAGAATTTTAAGTTAGTCATATTTGGAGCCCGTTTGAGCTCATTTAGACTTAAATAGGTCCGTAGCCCGGTTGAGGCCCGTTCAAAGTAGCCCGATTAAAGCCCAACACGACTGACCCGATTATAAACCGTACCATGCCCCCCAAAGCTAGGCCTGTTTCCTTAAACGGGCAATCACGGTGCAAGGTTTTCAAGTGGTCAAGCCCGCCTAGGCCCGATTGAGACCGGCCCGGCCCGGCCCGATCGGTTGACACCCCTACTTAAAATCATGCTTGTTCTTAGCACAT
>NC_056569.1:15542773-15563752 GCF_013358625.1 Macadamia integrifolia
CCCCCCCCCCCCAAAAAAAAAAAAAATGCATGCACAGGTAGACAATTTATATTTGTAATACTCTCTCTCTCTCTCTCATAAGCATTGGAGAACTTATGTTTGGGATGTGTGCTAATTACCAGCTTTTGATCTTCCTTTTTAGACGGAGGATGACTTGCTTGATTTAAAAGGAAAGTAATTTTAGGTAAAGAAAAAAATCTACTTGATTTTCCTTTAATTTTTCAAATCTTAATTTATTCGTTTAATAATATAATAATTGATTAATAAAAATGCATGCTTATGATGCTTAAGCTCCACACTTCATTGCTTACTCTCACCCATGGGAAAATGAAATGACATACGTCGTGACTTAGCTTTTGAAAAAATTGTTTGCATAGGAGTTATTGCGGTGGAAGAACTCTAACATCATGCAAATTGGTTAATTTGCTTTGATTTGGTTAACCAGCTGTAGAAATGGTATCAATTTATGAGAATATTTCATAATCATGTGCTTCCTCTGGCTTCTTTGCTCATTCTGGTTTTCTTTTAGCTTCTTGGGAGGACTACAGGATTTCAAGTTGCTTCAACCCACCGGCCTTGCACTAAAGGACTTTGGATGTGGAGTGCTCCCTTAAAGAGAACTGCTCTTGATGGAACGGAATATAGTCTCTTACTCTTGGATAGTGAAGGCATTGATGCATACGATCAAACGGTTAGCTCTTTTGTTGTCTTACGCTTCTGCTTTGTTGATCATGCATTGTTTCTGTGTACTCACCTTACAAGCCTGCACTTTGATAAAATTTATACTGATTGATAATTTTGTTTTGCTTATGAGGACTGATGGGCTTCTAGAAGCCTACAGTTAATAAGTTTTGAAATCCAATGGTAAACCAGAACTGCAGCAGGTTAATAAACCAGATTTGAAGAGAAAATTAATAATCAAAATCAGAATCTCAGATGGGCTTAAAACTCTGTCGAAGGTTAGAAATATGAAGAAGTGATGTAGGAAGTATATTGAACATCTACACGGGACAGAATCACAGTGAGACAAAATATAGAAAATATGGTATCTCAGAGTCCAATGAGCAGATGAAGGTGAAATTAGAATCAAGTAGTCCTCTAAACAGGTTGTTTAAGCCTTCAAAATATCAGGCTGATCCACTGGTCGGATCTGCTAGTGGGTACTAGAAATTAGAAACTTCAGAAGACAGATTTAGAAACAGAAAATGAAACAATGGTCACACCAGAAGTCTGACGGGCCTCCAATTCTGGTCAAAGAAAGAAGTCTTACGGGAGAATACTTTGCGGAAGTATGACCCCTATCCAATGGTTGGATTGGGAGAAACAATATGACAAGCAACCAGAAACCGTGGGAGGGAAAAAACAGAAAATAAACCTGCAGAAACAGTGAGTGAAAAATAGGTATATTGTTGATATAAGAGAGGACATAAAAGGGCATAGATATAACCTACTGATGGCCACGATAGAGGAGAAGAAGATTGCTGGATATTGACAGAACAGTAAGGTAGAAGAAGAAAGAGAAAGAGAAAGAGAAAAGATGAGAGAAGATAGGGTGATGTAAGGTATGCTCACCCTAGGCAAACAACCCCACTTGTAAAAGCAACTCACAGCATATATCGGATCTGATGACAGAGCAGATTCAACAGAGCAACGCAAAGCATAGAATCGGGCTGAAATTGAAGAACTCTCAATTTAGAAGGGCTTTGGACTTTCACACATTGTTGAATGAAGCTCCAAAACACTGCTGAAATTCCACCAAATATGGCTGTAACCAGACTTGGAGAAGGGCAGCAACGCAAGGGTTGATCCTACCAGAGTCAGGGTTTTGTCAGAGAAAAGAGAGAGCTGCGGCTGGCGTTTGGCTGGTCAGCTGGGGCTGAAACCCTGGTCGAATGGCCTCCTTTCTGAGATGTCCAAACCCTCCTAAGGATATTTGAAGAAGGCTGCTGGATAGGGAGATATGGCCTCTGTTGATTTGGCCCCAAAACCCTCACAAGCTGAAATCGATTTTGGGGTTTTGGGCTGGAAGAGTGGACCAGCATAGGTGCAAAACTGTGGGCCAGCTGGCTGGCTGGCTTTCTTCCTTCTTTTGTAATGCAGGCCAGCATGCGTGTCTACATCATAGGGAGGGATATGATTTGGAATCAACAGTTCACCACCAAGTCTAGTTCACCTTGACCACCAACCAGCCTAGGCATCACCACATAGTAGCTTGCAACTGATTCACTACAGCACCCGTAAGTCACAAGAGAAATTGCTCGAAAGGCAAAAATCGTGGGCAGCTTGCCCATCTCCTTTAAAATCCAACCTCCAAATAAGAGGAAAGGTATCCCTACCACACATGGGGTTACTTTGTTGCTAATCCACTAAGTTTCTTCTAGAAGAATCCAATATTACTACAATAAAATAGAATCTTTCTAAAATAAAAGGGAAACTGTTAGTTGCTATTACTAAACTCAGAGTCTACTACATAGATGGAAACTGAAACATAAATAGAAGCTAAGATAAATTAGTAACCGAGGTAACCTGTAGAAATTCCCATGTGGTAGACAAGTGGGCCCACAAAATCCACCAAAGAGATCCTCCAACCAAGTTGGTCAATGGCCATATAAAGGCCTTTTTATGGGTTTAAGTGATAACCAGCACATCGGCCACATACTGGCCTGACTAAGACTTAAGTCATGGCCTATTGTGGGCTGGTTATGACTTAAGTTGTTGGGTCCAAGTATGGGCCTGTTAGTGGCCTTTATTTCTCATTGGCCTTTAGTTCTCATTGAATACACCCTTAAGTCTGCATCAAGAAGAATACCTCCTCAAAATCTGACTTGAATCCATGGTCAGATCTGGAGTTATTGATGTATCCTATTGGCAATAGGATTCTAACTTTTGGATTTCCTGAATAGATGTCTATATCAGAAGTTTAAGAACCCAAACCGCAACAATAGGACTCTAAGGAATCAATGCCAAGATCAGATTTGAAAACAGAAATAGCTTTGTAATCTGATCCAATTCATAAATATATTAAAACAAATCTGAAATTTCAGATCTAAAATTCAAGAACCAGAGAATTCCTATTAGAAGAAGGAAACGCTAAAACCGGGTTTAAATACAATGATCAAAACAGTAACTAAAGTTCAGATTTGATTTAAGGGAAAAGTAATAACCAGGAACTTAACTCAAAAATCAGATTCAATCATATGAAGTATGTGCAGGCAAAATAGGAGTTCAGAAACTTAACCTAGTTCGATGTTGAAGAAGAGTCGAAGAAGAGTAAGAGGATATGGACCAAGCTTCTCACATGGAACTGGATTGGCATTCCCACCAAGGCACCAACCTGTCTTGGCATCACACAAGGTTCTGCTGCATCTCAACAACATTCTGAATCATAAGAATTTCAGAGCCAAAAGCCAAGCTCAATCTTCTTTAAAAATCTTGTGGGAGGGCTGTAGCCCTTACATCAATAAATAGAAACTGCAAAGACTGAATCATATTGGCTTTAGGAAAGTATTCAGCCAATAGGAGATAACCTGCGGAAGAGAATAACTCAAATAGATGAAGATTCTTCGCTCTTGTGCAAGCAGGAAAGGAAGTATCCTAATCAAAACTAAGACTTCTAAAAAAACTGAAGGAAACTAACCAATAACAGAACTGGAATTAATGAAGAATATTCCAGCCTTTACAAATAAATAAATAGACAAAATGAGAGTCCTAAAGTCACCCATGATTCTGGTTTTGGGTGAACCAAGATACACCGAAGCGCATGGTTGGCCTAAACCAGAAACTGGTTCAGTTGAACCACAAGGTTGAAGGAACCGCCTAGGCCTGTTTTGGACTTGGCCTGGTTCCTACAGTAGTACTATGGTACTTGTGATGATACCTTTGATCTGCATCAAGGACACTCAAGAGGTTCTGCATTGACATTGAAACTATTTGAATGCACTTCCCTGAAAGTTCAGAACTCAATCTTTGCACATGATTGTGTCTTTAGACCTGAGTCTGATGAATCTTTATCATGTCAATCTACTTGAAAGTTGCCTCCTCATCTACCTAGATGCCAGGCTGATCTGGCTTGTCTTGGTCCTAGGGCCGTGCACTGGCTGATGACCCATAGCCTCAAGCCTGGCCATTCTCAGTTTTTGATTGAAGACCTGCCGAGGGTCTAATAATTGGGCTGGGTGATTAGCCTCAGGCTGGTCTTTTTTTTTTTAAGATAAAAATATGAATTATTCATTGGGCCTTGTTCTTGGGCCCTCATGCCGAGCATTGGGTATTTATTGGGCAACATGGCCCATTTATGCCCCTTTCTTGGTCCCCTTTGAGATCAAAAGTGGTTGGGTGAAATATGTTTCTCTTGCTTTTGATTATAAACTACACATGGACAGCCATCCTTTTGTGTAACGAAGACTGAGGTGTTCTTCACCTCTTCTTGTTGGCAATTGGTAGTTTAAATATTTTCAGTTCCTTGCGTTATCAATTAGAAATATCAATATAAGTTGCTATTAGTTGCGATTAGCTTGCATTTTCCGTAGGCCTCCCCGACATATGTTGCAACATCTTCAATATCATGTTCTTACTTTGTCTTTCCCTTAATAAGTTATCAAATTTGGTGCTTTTCGATCCCCAGTTGATATGGGGAACAAAGGAAAAAATACAATCGATTCCTCCATTTAAGTTGGTCAGTAACATGAGTCGCTATCGAACTAAATGTTGACCTATTTATTTTAGCTGCTGAGTTAAAAGGGCCCATTTTATTCAATTCATTAATTAGCCCACTATGATTCTACTGCATTTATACAAAAAAAATTTATTTTTTATTTATTTATTTTTTTTGAAAATTTATGTCATTCGCATCTCTGTTACAACACAGCGAAACTAAATGGTTCGAATGAAATCCAATGAATAATTAGAATCTTTGATTTCAGGACCTTTTTTTTTCTTTTTTTCCCTTGGCCTGGCCTGGTCAATACCTAGCTGGGTCCTCTTTCTTTTTTTGTTCCAATGAATGATATATCAAATGATTTGATTTATCTGATTTCAAAACAAGAATACTTGTTATGGGAACGAGAACAACTGGCAGACTAATTAATTTAAAAGTAGTCAATCCCCACTCAGTTTAAGATCCAGATGCCTCTCCATGCAACTTATTATTTGATTTGGATCATTTCTTGGTTAATCATTTTGTTATTTTGACTGCTAATTTACTTCCGGTTTTGTTTGTTCCACACTCCATAATATTGCTATTTACTGCTATATTTTATGCTTTCTCTAACAGGGAACGTACAGCACACAGATATTCTCCTTGGCTGTCCTCTTATCCAGCATGTTCATTTACAACCAGGTTGGAGCTTCTTATGCTCATACCTTGTTCATTCTTGGAGACATTTCAAACAACATTTTCTTTGTGGTTTGATGCATCTCTATGTACTCATAGGAGCTTTCTAAGGAACATTTTATTTGTAATTTCTGGATTTCATTTTCGTAATTATTTCTGTTATATCCTTGATTTCTTATTTGAACTCCCTGTTTTATTTATATTCCTTCCAGATGGGTGGAATTGATGAATCTGCACTTGATCGTCTCTCTCTTGTCACTGAAATGACTAAACATATTCGTGTTAGAGCTTCTGGAGGAAGGACCACAGTATCTGAGCTTGGGCAGTTCTCACCGATATTTGTTTGGCTTCTCAGGGTGTGTAAATTTTAATGATACTGTTTTCTTCTGTTGAACTCTTGTTAACTGTTAAGTTATGTTTTCTTCTCCTATTTACTTATTAAAAAAATCCTAACCCTAAAATCTAAATCACCTTAAATATCTCCAAAACCTAGACAATCAATCCACTAACTGTTCTAGGTTTTTTTTTTTTTTTTTTTTTTTTAATTATTATTATTATTTAGATCAGAAAAAAACAGATGCATGATGGTTCTGACGTGGAAACTGTGTAAATAACAATGGTTGGTTTAAAAAATTGAATCTGTACAGCTATGTATTGTGAGCTGTACATTTATTGATGCCCTAATCAGAATAAATGAGAAGAGCAGGACCAAAGAGGGGTTGCAGTTTGTCTCCCAATGTGGAACAATGCACTTAATGATATAGCTTAAAAAATGAGGCATGAGCTATGGTGAGCTAGCTAATACATTTGCATATAGTTCGGAGAGAACTCTTCTCCACAAAAAGTTGACAATTCTCTGCCATGGTCCAAATAAACTAGCGAAAGAAATGAGACACCAGAAAAATGTTTTCCTTCCTTACCTAAAGGAGCAAACTGGTCATTGAGGAAAAGAATTTGACCATGAAAAATTCTGCTCATAACACCTCACTGGTTAAACACAGGCTTCTGGTTTGAAGTGAACAAGCTTGTGATTTGTGAGTTCCAGCTGGTTTTCTATTTATCATATTGAATAATCTGTTGCCTGGTCCATGGTAGGTGATTATAACTTTCTAATTTCTCACGTGCAGGACTTTTATTTAGATTTAGTAGAGGATAATAGGAGAATAACACCACGTGATTACCTAGAGCTTGCCTTAAGGCCAATGCAAGGAAGTGGAAAAGACATAGCTTCCAAAAATGAGGTATAATGTTACACTGATATTTCCTTCTGTGGTTAAATTTGATTTTTGGCTAAATGTTCACTCTAGGACAGGAGATTTATGGTTCGTTATAGCCCTTATCCTGCCATCATCTTCAGTGCAATTGGTGGTTTTCTATTGTTCTTTTGAGATTTTGTTTTGTATCAATGAAGATATGGTCGGAATGATTAGTTCTTCATCACTATCTAAGTATCTTTTCAATTTTGAGGTCGAATATATGATATGAATTATTACTTGTCCGTTCTTTATTACTATATTTTATTATGTTATGTCCAACTGAAGGTGCTAATTGTTGAAAGTATTGGCCAATAGATCCGAGAGTCAATTCGTGCTCTTTTCCCAGACAGGGAATGCTGCGCTCTTGTTCGGCCTCTTAACAATGAAAATGATCTCCAACGACTTGACCAAATGCCTGTGAGTCATCTTACTGTGCATGTGCTCTTTCTATTTTCCTTCTCATTCTTGATGATTATTATTAATATTCTTTTACTTGTATATCATTTTCTGAATTTGTTCTATTTTTCTATCTCATTGCTATATCAAAATATTCTGTTCTGTATGCAGTTGGACAAATTACGCCCAGAATTTAGATCTGGTCTGGATGCATTAACTAAGTTTGTTTTCGAGAGAACCAAGCCTAAGCAAGTGGGAGCTACAGTAATGACAGGACCAGTTCTTGCTGGTATAACTCAATCTTTTTTGGATGCTATTAATAACGGTGCGGTGCCCACAATATCATCCTCATGGCAGGTCAGTGATGAGCCTTGAGCTGTCCTATATGTTCTTTCCACTTTTTTTCTCATAAATTGGTCATTTTGGATATAATGATTTTTTGCTTGACTGGTTTTTTATGATATCTTTTAACTCATTGGGTTCAAAATATTTTTTCGTCTCTGTGACTGAAAATCAACTAAGCAAAACCTTATTCCAGCTACTTGGGGCCAACAAACCGCCGTCTCTCATTCCACTTTATTCTGAAACCTCATTTTTTGGGAGCCAATTATGCAACTTATTTCCTAATGCTCCATATTGCTCCCCAATGGTGCAGTCTTTGGTCTTTAAAGTATATGATAGGTTGGATAAAACCGTCTTGAGACAATTTTCTCTCTCCACAGACCCACTTTCTTATCTTAAGTTGGGATAGAGATGATTTTATTAAGTGAACAAAAATAAATCCTTTTACTGGTAACAGTTAAGAGACTTCCTCAAAGATATAGTTTGCAAACCATTCAGTTTGCTTGGGGATGTCTTTTCCAAAGGATGGATGCTAAAGTACATAAAACTTCTGTCTCAAAAAACTTGGAGAATAAAAGCCCAGCTAGAAAATTGAAGCAGAAGTATTCGTGCAAATCTTAGCTGTAAATTTCATTTTTCTTTTGGAGATTAATTTTTGGTGAAAATATATATCCCATATAACTCCATTTATTTAATTTTTTAGGGACTAGTCTACGTGGAAATCATTGCAATGGGCTGAGTTTGTTATCTGAGCACAAAAATTTGCAGCCAGTTCCATAAATTTGGTTTTTCATTTTGGTAGAAAATAAACCAAAATTCCCAAGACCAAAATGAAATTGACATCTAAGGCGTAAATCCTTCTGCGAAGGCCTTTGTCATCGGATCTCGTTCTCTTTCCAAATCCTCCATATTCTGTTCCTCTTCTTTATGGATATTAATTGTAAAATAAAAGAGAGAAAAGAGAGAGTAAGAGAGAGAGAGAGAGAGTCCTGCGATTTGTGCAAGGGAGTCCCAATAGTTAGATTGGGGCTGCCCACTCTATTATTAATATAGAGCTCAAATCAGCTATTACAAGTCCTACTAGGAATATGAATCCAAAACATAATAGAAAACTAACATAGGCTTACTAGCTTCTAATTTAAACATCAATCCTAGTTGAATTAGGAAAATCCTAGTTGTACTAGGAAAACACCAAGGGAGGAGCCTGCGGCTTGCGCAGGACTCCTCTTCCCCTTTTCACGATGGACTTCTAACACCCCCCTTAAAGTAGGAGCATAGATGTTAATCATGGTCAGCTTGTTACAAATATAGTCTACTCTACCATTCTCGAAAGACTTAGTGAAAACATCGGCAAGTTATTCTCCTATGCAAACATGACTCGTAGAAATAACTCCTTGTTGTAGCTTCTCTTGAACAAAGAGACAGTCAACCTCAATATGTTTTGTCTTCTCATGGAGCACTAAATTAGACACAATATGGATTGCAACTTGGTTATCACACCACAACTGCATGGACGAAGTGAATTCAAACCCAAGTTCTGTCAACAACTGCTTTAGCCACATCAACTCACAACTGACATGAGCCATGGCACAATACTCAAACTTTGCGCTAGACCTATCCACAACAACCTGCTTCTTGCTCTTCCAAGACACAAGATTACCACCATCAAACTTACAATACCTAGTAGTTGATTGCCTATGAACAGAAGATCTAGCCCAATCAGCATCACAGAAACCCTCAACGCGACCATGCCCATGATTAGTGTAGAGCAAACCACGACCTGGAGCCTTTTTGAAATATCATAGGGTACGAAGAACAACATCCCAATGAGATGTTCATGGAGACGAAAGAAACTAATAACACTGTCAGGAAAGGCAATATCTGGCATGGTTCGAGAACTCGATCAAAACCTGCGAAATTTCGTAGGTTTCGACCATATCCCCAGGGGTCGAAATGATATGTCTTGTGACTTTTAAAAGTCACAGGTTTTGACTATGTTTTGACATGTTTCAACCAAATTCGATGAAATTTCCCATGTTTCGGTCGAAACATGGGAAATTTCGACCAAACCAATTGGTTCGACCCTTTGGGTGAACCAGGTCCTGTATAAGTTAGTTTGAAAAGAAACTCAAGCTTTATCTGAATTCGACCCTCTCTTAGTTTTTTCTCTTAGGTGTGGGAAACTTGGGGAAATAGTGGAGATTTCCATTTTTTGCCTAACAAAGTTGAATCTAAGGGTGGTTCTTGCTTCATCTATATAAGAAAGACAACTTGGACAAAAAAGGTAAGTCCCAACTTCCCCAAAAATCAAATTTTTTTTTTATAGAATATACTTGTAAATAGAGTAGAATTATGTAAATTTTTTATATGTTACTTAGGAGGATCTGATCTACGCATTCACGGTGGCCAATTTTTTTTTTGCATGTTAATGCTTTTTTTTATTTTTGAAAATGCATTTACCTACAACATATTTCAGTCAATAACTCAGCGTAATGATTACCGAACCTTTGGTTCACCACACAAGTATGACGTTATTTTTTTTTTATTTTTTTTATTTTTTTAATGAAACTAATTATGTGAATGTGTTAGAAATGTCTAAAATAGGATGTACACAAAAAATCATGAAAAAAAAAAACACTGTTTGGGAGTCTAAACCTAAGTTTCCACCAAATCGGAAAAAATTCCATAGTTTCCTCAAAATTTCCTAGGTTTCGACCGAAATTTTGGTCTCCCTAAGGGTCGAAACCTGGTTGAAACCCAATACCTTGAACCTTGATATCAGGCCTAGTCACTGTCCAATAATTAAGCTTTCCCACCAATCTTCGATACTTCTTAGGATCATCTAACAAGTCACCACTTTCAACTGTAAGCTTCACATCGGATCTATAGGAGTATATCCAAAGGCTTGGACCCTAACAATCCAGTCTTTGTTGAAAAATCCAAAACATATTTCCTCTGAGAGAGGGAAATATCTTTTCTTGACTGAGCAACCTCAATACACAAGGCATACTAACCGTCCTAGATCCTTAGTCTGAAACTTCTGCTGTAGATGTGTTTTCAGACTTTGGATCCCTTCAATATCGTCTCCAGTGATGACAATATCATTAACATAAACAATAAGAAATATCGTTTTTGTGCCAGACTTTCGGTAGAACACTGAATGATCATTGTCGCACCTTGACAGACCAAACTCACGAACCACATCAGTGAACCTACCAAACTACGCTCGAGGAGGCTGCGTCAAACCATACAACGATTTCTTTAGTTTGCACACCATACTAGACTCCCCTTGAGCAACAAACCCTGGTGGTTGCTCCATATAAACCTCTTCATGTAAATCACCATTAAGAAAAGCATTCTTCATATTGAGTTGATATAATGACTAATGAGAAGATGCAGCAAGAGATATCAGAATACAAATGGAAGCCAACTTGGCCACAGGAGAAAAAGTATCTAAATAATCAACCCCATACACCTGTGTGTATCCCTTAGCCACTAATCAAGCCTTCAATTGAGCAAGAGAACCATTGGGGTTTATTTTAACAACATAAACCCAACGACAAGCAATGGCGGACTTACCGGAGGTAATGGTACAAGATCCCAAGTTTGATTTGTATCCAAAGCCAATAACTCTTCTTCTATAGATGTCCTCCAGCCAGGACTAGACAATGCCTCTGCAACAAACTTAGGAATAGGATGACAAGATAAAGTGGAAAGACAAGTATGAAAAAAAGGAAGACATACAAGAATAAGAAACAATATTGGAAATTGGATGTTGGGTACAGCTTCGAACACCCTTACGCTGTGCAATGGGAACATCTATATCAGAAATGGAAATACTTGGATCAAGGACCGTAGATGAAGATGACGAGGTAGGAACCATAGAGACAGGGGGTGCGGAGACTGTACAAGGACGACGAGTGTAGATGATCGTATCGACTGGTGGTGGAGGCACAATTGTGGAAGGTGGTGGCACCACTAGTGGAGGTGGTGGTGGCACCACTATATCTGCAGTAACCTTTGGGGAATAATTTTGAATAACATATAGGGGAAGATCATCATCCATGTCAGACATAACAATAGACTCATCGGGATAAGAAACAGACTTAAAGAAGGATACATCTGCAATAACAAAATATTTTTGAAGTGTAGAGCAATAAAAATGATAACTTTTTTGAGTACGTGAGTAACCTAAAAAGATACACTTAAGAGCACGTGGATCCAACTTTGACAAACTGGGACGATGATTACAAATAAAGCAAACACAACCTAAAATACGAGGAGGAAGAATAAATAAAGGGTCAGAAGGAAAAACAGAGAAGGGGAATAACATCCTGTAATAATGATGAAGGCATATGATTTATAAGATTACAAGCAATTAAGACTGCCTCTGACCAAAACAGTTTGGACACGTTCATCTCAAACAAAAGAGATCGAGCAACCTCCATTAAATGCCTATTTTTCCTCTTAGCAACACCATTTTTTTAGGGTGTGTTTGAGCAGGAAGATTGGTGTATCATACCACATCCAGCCATAAACTGAGAGAAAGGACCAAAAAAATAATCCTTGGCATTATTACTTTGTAAAACCTTGATAGTGACATTAAACTAATTCTGAATTTCAGCAACAGAGGCACAAAAAATAGAAAGTAACTCTGAACGATGTTTCATTAAATAAATCTAGGTAACTCTAAAATAGTTATCAACAAAAGTAACAAAATATCAAAATCCTAATTTGGAAGTAATGGGACAAGGACCCCATACATCCGACTGAACCAAAGAAAAATGGTGTGCACCGTTTATTGACTCTAGGTGGATAGCTTACACAGTGAAGCTTCCTAAACTGGCACGACTCACAATCTAAAGTAGAAATAAAACGGAAATAGGGATCAAACTTTTGTAAACTCTGCAAAGACGGATGTCCTAGTCAACAATGGATTTGATGGGGGCTGAGGATACTTGAACATGCAACAGAAGTAGAATTGTCTTCAAACAGATAAAGCCCCCCAATCTCTACAACCTCTACCAATCGCCTTCTTCTTCATAAGATCCTGAAAAACACATGAATCAGGAGAAAAAAGTTATGGAATAGTTATAAGCTTGAGTGAACTTACGATAAAAGGTTAAACGGAAAATTGGGTAACAAAAGAACAGATGATAATGACAAAAAAGAGTTTAGACGAATATTTCCGGTGCCTTTGATTTTGGCAACAGACCCATTAGCCAATGTGACAGTAGCAGAATACTCTTGAAAGGAGGAAAATATACCTGACATACCAGACATATGATCTGATGCGCTTGAATCAATTATCCAGGGTCGAGAAGATGAAGAAAAACATGTAGTAGCATTACCTGTTTGGACAAAAGTAGCAGTGGAATGTCGAGGAGACAGTCTGAAATTGAGTGTACCGTGCAAATTCTTCATTTATCATCTTGACCATTTTCCCTTTAGATTGTCTAGGTTGAGAAGACTTAATAACTGTTGCTGAATTAGCAAACTGTTTCTGAGGAAGTTTGCCATGAAGTTTCCAACAAAAGCATTGGATATGTCCTAGTTTACCACAATGGTGGTATGTTCGTGCTGCCCTTGAACCATCCAAAGTGTTTGAAGTACTAGAAGTTTGACCCTTATTACTTCTACTGCCAGTATTACAAACCCCACCTCGGTTATTATTCTGCGACACGAGCAGAGTTCTTCGCTGGTGTAGGTGCAGGATCATGAGAATTCTCTCGAGCTACTCGTAAGATTCGAGAAAGTGTAAGAGAGGCCACTTTATCACCTCCAAGAATCTGAGATTGGACAGCATCATACCTTAGTCCAAGTCCACCCAAGAAACCCTTAAGTGTGAGCTGTTCCCGCTGGTTCTGCATCTTCTTAACATCACTATTAATAGGAAGTAGAGAGTTCAAATCCTCATACATCCTTTTGAAATCAGCAAAGTGTTGAGTCAGGGGTCGACCCTTCCGATCAAACCTATAAAAATCCTAAGATAGCTCATAAATACGGAAAATGTTGTTTTGTCCAGAATACAAAACGTTCAGATAATCCCACAACTCCTTCATAGTATCGATGTGAGTAACAATATCAACAATAGAGTTATCCATTGAGTTCAACAGCTGGCCCAAAATACGTGCAACAATAGTGTCTCACGTAGCATCCTTAGTAGGTTTCCCCTTTGTAAGATGATCCTGCTGTTTACAGCCAGTTAACACCAACTATACAATTTTCATCCATTGTTGAAAATTGGTAGCTTCTACATTTTCTTCTCTATAATTCTGAGTGGATGAGGATATCACCTTAGTAACAACACTTTTTGGCTCAATATCAACCATTAAAGCAAAAGAGAATTACTAGAGAATTGAGAATCAGAAAAAAAATCACATAATCCATTGATCTTATTTAACTGATCAATCCTAATAGAAGAACAACTGAATTTAGATAAAAATTCACAAAATCACCAAATCAGGAAGAATTAGCTCAAATCGCAAAACCCTATTTTAGGCTAATCCAGGGTAACATGCGGTTTGGGCTGTACGGCTCTGATGGAGCTAAAAAATGGATCGAGTGTTGCTGGGTAGGTGGGGAAGAAAACCTGCAAAGGGTTTTTCAAACTGAGCTCCGACTAGAAAGATATGACCAAAATCGATTTTGGCAGAGTGCCAAAACCTTGACAGCTTTGACCGATTTTTCCACCTCTTGAATACTTCAATCTTCAATCTACAAACCAGCAACCACTAGCAATTACTTAGAGCTAATCCACACCATATGGTTGATTACAGCTTAATCAATCCTTCATTCAAAAATCCAGCAAACTAGGGGATGAAACCACCCCCTCTAAAAATTGTGGAACCTAGGGAAAACCAGTAACAACCTGTGATGGAGAGAGGGGTTGTTACTGATGGGAGAAGAAAGAACTTTGATCTATTTTTGCTTGAGGATCAAGGCTCTGATACCATGGAGAGAAAGAGAGAGAGAGAGAGAGAGAGAGTCTCACTAGTTAGATTGGGGCTGCCCACCCTATTCTTTATGTAGAGCTTAAATCAGCTATTACAAGTCCTATTACAAGTAAGATATAAGTTCTACTAGGAACAGGAATCCAAAACATAATAGAAAACTAACATAGCCTTACTAGCTTATAATTTGGACATCAGTCCTAGTTCAACTAGGACAATCCTATTTGTACTAGGAAACACCAAGGAAGGAGCCTGCGGCTTGCGCTGGACTCCTCCTCCCCTTTTCATGATGGACTTCTAACAGATGTTAATATCTTCGAAGTGCCTACTGCTGTAGGACAATAATTCCCACAGTCCCAGTTGTACTTGCAGTAGGAATTGAGCAAAGGATAGTGGTTCTCAGTCTGAGTGAGTGGGCTCCTAATTCAGCTAAGAGGAGGAATTAGAATCCTAATCTAACATGAAAAGAGAAATTTGAATTATAATCCAGAAGGTAGAAGATAGATGAGAGAATTAGCTTTGGTTTGGCCTTCTATTCCAAGGGAGTAGTGCCCCTTTGTGAGATATAGGTTTTGTAAGGACCTGTTGCTTTCCTTTTTTTGTTGTATACTATTTATGGTTTGACTTTCTTTCCTTGTTTTTTCTGTATCCCTATTTTCATCTCTTAATAAGTGTTACGTATCCAAAAGAAAAAAAAAAAGGATGATGAAGAAGAGGAAGAGGATAGGAGAAGGAATTTGGTGTTGTATTCCAGAACTGAACTGATTAATGGATTAATCAAAACCAAAGAGAGAATTGGATGTGATTGTTACATGATGGATGCTTATAGCCTATTGAACAGATTAGTTAAGGAAGAAAGCTCTGTCAATTTAAATTGTGCAGTTGGTAGGGAAGGGCTGTAGAGCAGAAATTTGATCCTCTAGAGGGAAAGTTAATCTGCTGTTGCTGCAGCAGAAGTAATGGAGGTGACCTGAATTTTAGTGCATAAAAGTAAAATAGGGAAATTAATGAATGATAGATGGAAAATAAGTGAATAATAAGAGCAAAAATCGAACAGAAATAATCAACTAATATTGGTCTGAATATACAACAACAACAACAACAACAACAACAACAAACTAAGCCTTATCCCAACTTAATGAGGTTGGCTACATGGATCCAAACATAAAAAGTAAGAAAAACTGAATTCTAAAATAGAGAGAGGGGGTGGGGATGGAAGAGATGAGAAAGACAAAAAGGGAAAGAGATGAGAAACGAACAATGGAACATGACAAATGAAAGATGAAGAATGCAATATGAAAAGTGAGAGGTGAAAGATGTGAGTAAGAGGAAAGAGGCACAACCTAACAAGTCAGGAGAATCTCAGCTAAATAGGGTCAGCCACATGGATCCTTGCTCTCCAATAAGGTCTATCTGAGGTCATACTTGGTACGAGACCCAAACCGCACATGTCCTTCCTCACAACTTCTCTATGGTCATTTTAGGCCTGCCCCTAGCTCTTATAGCTCCTTCAATCTAAATTATATCACTCGTCCTTACTGGGGCATCGCTAATTGGTGAACATGACCATACCACCTCAAATGACTTTCTCGGAGCTTGCCATTGATCGGGGCAACTCCCAAATCAGCTCTAATATGCTCATTCCTTACTTTATCCGTCCTCATTTTTTCGCACATCCATCTTAATATCCTCATCTCTGGCACACATCTTCTCTATATGACACTTCTTAACTACTCAACATTTTGCTCCATACATAGCTGGACGCACAATAGTCTTATGGAATTTTCCCTTAAGCTTTAAACGGATACGTCGGTCATACAACAGTCCGAACGCATCTCTTTACTTCATCTATCCCACTTTAATTCTTTGAGAGACATCATCCTTTATGTCACCTTTTTTTATTTCTGATTGACCCAAGATATCTAAAATAGTCCTTTTGCAGAATTTGTATCTCCTCAATCTTCATCATTATCATTATCAATCATAGAATGGCTGAAGTTACACATCATATACTCCGTCTTCTAATATTGGTTTGAAGATCTCTTTGAATTTAGGGATGAATTCTGAATTTTCAGTTCAAAATTAATGCTTAGCTAATCTGATTGATTGGAGAGAAGATTTGCTGGATAGAGTTATCTAATCTGATTGAATGGAGAGAATAATTACTTAAGTATGTAAATGTGAATGAGAAACATCATGAAGATTACGGAAGGATCATGTTAATAGCGTATCCTTAGTGGAATATCCTGTGTTTGTCTAGTGATGTTAGGAGATTCTGAGGGTTGGTTTGGTTAATATTTTCAAGGATGGAAATAATGGGGAAAAGGTTGGTTAAATGGAATAAAATATGTCTATCCTATTAGCTCCTGTATCAATCTCAAAGAGAACGGGAAAAATTGTGAGAGACTTCTAGTCGGATGTGGTGGACGGTCGATCAAAGTGGTGCAAGTTTAATTTACTCAAATTGGAAGCTCACGTGCAGGCCTAGGAGGTTCAGCGTTAGGGTGAATGGCCATTCGTCCTTTGCATATGATGAATGAAGCACCATTAGCAAAATGACCATGTAGATTTAGTAATGAATCCTATTTCCTTTGATGATCATAATTTGTAAATATGGTGTTGCCAATTATGGGTGTGGTGCTAATAGAGGAAGTGGGATCTCATGCTGTCGCTGTGTCGGAAGATATTATGAAAATCCATGTGGAAATTCCTGTCAAGATGGATTTTTCAGGTAGGAAAAGGAACTTGAATTCAGCTTTGGGAGGATGCATGGTTTTTTGAAAGGAACAGTTTGTGACAAATTCCCTCGGCTGTGAAGATTGATCTCAAAATTAGTGATGATTTTCTGAGACGTTGGAGATAGGTAATGGTTCTACTGTGTGGATCCTGATAGTTTAGAAGGCCCCTATTAGATTTTGACGTCAATCAGTGGTTCCTTTCCTTCAATTCTGAAGAGCACTATTTATTTGTCTGCTGATGATAACAGGTGAAAGGTTGTGCTACATGTTTATTTTCTGCCAAATCATATTGTAGCTTTCTGCATTATACAGAAACAGTGATTTCTGATAGGGCTTGCTTTTGGAAAAAAAGGCTAGCACCCCCCCCCCCTTGCTTCGCAGTGATGCTTTGTTTTCTTGGCTGCTCTCCTTGAACAAGTTACAAACCTTGGCGTTGGAGCAGTTTAAAAAGTGGTTTCGTGTTGTCCAGTAGATGTTGCTTTGCCAAAATGTAAGAATAGCGAAAACCAGATCTTGGACCTTTTTAGGGTGTCGGTTTCCCTTGCTCTCAGGTTGAGCATTTCCTCTCTCCTTGGGGTATTATCTTCCTACTTCCTTCCATACTTATCACCTCCTTTTGGCGGTGATGCCTTCATTTTTATTGATGATTGAGTGGGATGGGGAAAACGTGATTCTTTAGTGTTGCCACCTAGGATTGAGGGCTAGAACCCAGTTGGGAAGCTCAATTCTGGTTAGGGAACCGAGCTCAAATTTTGACTTCATGAGCATGATCTCCTTTAGAGGTACGGGTCCATGCCAGGTTATGGGGGTGGGAAGGTGTTAGACAACCCACCCACCTGGAAATTCCAGTCTTTCAACCAGATGCTTTTATTTCGAATATTTTCCCCCGAGAATTTAGGAGGTCTAAAACATGTATGATTATGCTTATATAATTATGCTAACATGGTGTATAAAATATAAATAAACAGGTATTTAACACGTGGCATAAATGAATTCTATATTATGCCTACTGAGATTGGAAGGGTTACCTGAGTTCGGACGTCGATGACGGCTGAAAAGGGGGAGGCACTTTTTCTCTGTACGAAAACTGTTTGCAGCTTCCCTGACTCAGGGGCAAGGGCTTGTCCTTTTTTTTCTCTTTCTTAGAGGAAAATGGATTTCCGGCACTTCGGCGGAACTTCCGGATGTTTTGGGATTTCTGAGATCCTTGGAATTTCTACCGAGGTTAGGCTATTTCTAGGCTTTGCCAGGGATTTCCGCAAGAATTTGGGACAATTTTGGAACCAGTACTAGCTTTGGGTTCTCAGAAACAGAGTTTTGGGATCAGAAACAGAAATTCAGAACTGATGCTTGCTCTGGAACTTTAGAGATAGAGGTTTGGAACAGACACAGAGGTTCGGAACCGGCACAAACTTCTGGAATTCAGAGCAAGGCTTCAGAAAATTTGAAACAAAGGTTCGGCATCAATAAGGAGGTTTTGTTTTGATAAAACTTTTAGATTTTGGAGTAGAGCTTTGGGAATTCAGAAGCAGAGGTTCGGCACCAATACAAACTTCGGGAATTCAGAGTAGGGCTTTGGGGATTCGGAAGTTGAGGTTCAGCACTAATATGGAGGTTCAGAATCGATACAAGAAATTTGGAGCAGGGCTTCAAGAATTTAGACCAAGGGTTCTGGCTTTGGAAATTGGAATAGGGGTTCAGATCTGGGATTTTTCCTTCGGACTAAGGGGTTTTCCTTCAGATGTTGGGTGTCTGAAGTAGTGGTGAAAAAGTGAAGGAAATTCTTTATTATTTATAGAGGGTGAACCCAAGGGTAATTTAGGGATTATCAGGATAAAAAGTAAAAAGGTCTCAGACAAAGATTAGAACAAATCCGTGACTCGTTCATGCACATTGAATTAACCTTGTAATGTAAGATTGGGTCACAAGTGATTTAATCCCAGGTAGGATTTTGTAAATTCAATAAAAATCAAATTTAGAGACGGTTAGTATGAACAAAACAAAAATAAGAGAATAAAGGGAAGAATGGGGGTAGGGGAATGGCGAACTCAGCTTGGGCATCTCACCCTCATCTATCTCAGCTGATGATCATCGTTTCTCAGGGAATAATTTTGCAGACAACAAAAATAAACTTTCATTTAATCAAATTCGTGTTCAATGTGTAGCCCCTTACAAACTTATATAGAAGACTCAAAAACTGACTCAAACACTAAAAAAGAAATGCCTAAATCCTTAACTAATTGGGAAACCTAAACTGACTAGAAAACTTAAATAACAAAGAAAATAGACTTAAAATAGGACTCTAGCACAACAACAACAACAACAACAACAACAAAGATTAACTTTATCCCAACTAAATGGGATCGGCTACATGGATGCGCAACTATTTGAAAAAAAAAAAAAAATCTCTTTGGGGCATCCCACTCACGAACAATCGGCAACTCGGATCCTAGCCCTCTAGGCAGCTCTGTTAGATGCCATACTCGGGTGAAGACTTAACTTTTGCATGTCTCTTCTAACTAACTCACCAATGGTTATTTTTGACCTGCCCCTAGCCCTTTTAGCTCCATACATCTGCATGGTCACTGCTCCATACTAGGGCATCCAAGGGCCTTCGTTGGACATGCCCAAACTATCGTAACCGACACTCTCTGAGCTTATCCTGAATTGGGGCAACTCCTAAATCCGTTCTAACCTAGTCATTTCTTATTCTATCTCTCAGGACTCTAATTAAACTAATGAATTAAATCCCGTTTTTCTACTTTCTACCCATATTTTAGGTCCATTAAAGTGGCCTATTAAAAAGAAAGCCCATGGGATCAAAGGCCCAACACATACATAACTAATGCGGGGCCGGCGGGCCCCAAAAGACCCAACTAGGATGGTTGTGGGCCCACTTAAAAACTTAAGTAATTCAGGTCTAAGATTAGGTGGCAAAACAGTAAATGGGTTGATGTTTACAATGGAGTGGCAGGACAGTAGTTAGATTGAAGTTCATAAGGTGGAATGCACTTTTGTAAATAACCAAAAATTTCTAATAAGGAATGGTAGAATCGTAATTCTAGGAACTTCCTCTTAGAAATAGCAAAATAGCATAGATGGGCTAAAGGGTATCCTGGGGAACAAAGCTAAATTTTTTGGCTAACGATAGGTATACAGGCCTTTTTTTTGCTAAAGGGTATAAGGGCACAAGGTATTAAAAACTAAGAGGGGTGTTTTGGGAAAAAAACAGAAAATAAGGGCTAAACAATCCCACGATTCTTGTTGGGGGTTGTCTTCAACCTCCAGCCAAGGAAAGAGGCGGGGAACTCAAGTCAGTTCAGGTGAGGTATCTTCATCAATGGAACTCCAAACCAAAAGAGATTTCAGGTTTAGGCTCCTGACCCATCAGCCTCTTGAAAACATCCATTAACGAACCTTGTAATAAGATAATGGCTTCAGATTGATTGCTTGGAGCAGACCTGGGCGATGGTGCACAGACCAGATCTGGTTTTGACTTCAGTTCTCACTACAGGAGCTTCAGCAGGGGGCAAACTCCCAAGATTTCAGTTGCCCAAGGGAGATTAATCCTCATAAATCAGATCTGGGCCGTAGTTTCAGGTATGTTTCTGAAAATGATGTTTAATCTCAAGATGTGAAGGGGATTACAGGCCAAAGCTTCGGGGATTGGAGTTGCCCAGGTGGGAATCTCTTTTGCACCAAGGTTTCAGGCTGGATAGATTACAGATGAGGGTCTGGCGAGCTTCTTCTCTCTTGCTGGACTGACAGGGTTGCTGGAACAGGGCACACAATCAGAAAAGAATTATAAGAAGAAGAAGAAGGAGGAGGGTCACTCACGGAAGAGAAGGAGAAATTGCACAAGGGGGACGGACAGGGGAGAATGTTCAGAAACAGAGGTTGGGAGAGAACCAAAAAAGAAGAAGGCAGGGAGAGGTCGGCTAGAAGAAGGGGGGGGGGGGGGG
>NC_056569.1:15563772-15608439 GCF_013358625.1 Macadamia integrifolia
AAGACAGCCACGCAAATCAATTAATTCATCATCTTCAATTCATCCTCCCATAACTACGGTTACATACCTTATTTATAATAAACTAAAATTATAGCTTCCTAATTAAAGTCAAAGACCAAAATAAAAATAAAATCTCCTAAAATCTTGACTAACAGAATTAGAAACAAATAAGGACTTAAACTGAAAACTTGTTACCTATCTAGAAACTACCTAAAATAAAAGATTACAAATAAAATAAAATCTTAAAAATATTCCAATATCTTTGAACCCAAATCAGTAACTTTGACCCCAAATTGGATTTGGGTTTTGATCCGGGTTCTGGAGCGGGTTTGGGTTGATCCATCGTAGCGCGCTACATCAGTAACCGAACCCAAGCCTTATTTCCAATAAAATAAGTCCATTTAATGACTTATCTACATCAATTCGCCCTCTCTTAGAAAAAATTCATCCTTGTTTGTAGAGTGTGAGGGTGATTATAGCATGGTGCACGTCCCTCATCAAGCCGTAGAAAAATTTAGGTAGCTCTTTGACAATAAAGATGTAGTCTAGAATGTGGGGAGTTCGATCTTTAAGATACTTTAATGGGATGACGAACTTCACATGCTCAGCTTCAACAACCTCAAATGTATCCATGGGATCATGATTCATCCAAATGAATGCCTTCAACCACTGTATTCTTGACCTCCACAATTTCAAACTCAATCTCCTCAGGATCTTCTTCTTGGTTATTCACAGTTGTCACAGATGTAGAAGCACCATTTTCCTTGGGTTCGATTTCCTTGTCCATAATTGTGACTATATTGCTCTCGATTTCATCCACATTAATTTCTTTGATAGGAACATCAATGACTACTTCTCCCTTGACAGTAGGAGTGGCTGGATTTTCACTAACACTAACCTCAACTTCTGACTTTGGTTCATTGGTCGGCGGTGTCTTCCATAGTTGTCAAAGCGTCGCCAAGGCGTCCAGGCGGTTTGCCTGGGGCCTAGGCGACAGTCGCCTTATTGCACTGCATGTCGCCTTGTGTTTTGGCACTTATTTATGCCAAATATCATTTAAGTAAATGCTTAAGCAAATACCCCCTATTTGAATCCAATAAAAATAGTTTAAAAATCAAATTCCAAAAGGATAAAAGTCAACCCCCCAGTCCAAGAAGAAAAACTGGATTTTGGTTATAGGGGCGATTTTCAACTTTTAAATGCTGGAGTTTTTCTCAATTATGAAAATTTTATAAATTCTATCATATTAAAACATTGCTAAAAACCAAAAGTCCGGTAAAATAATTTTTTGTTTTGATATCCATAAAATTATTTTCATTCAGGCGATTTTAACAGCGTTCGCACCCTTTGTCATTACAACTTAGATTTAAGTAATCTTAGACTTGCTGGAAAGCTGGTTTTATATTATAACTGATACAAAAAGTCTCATATAAAAATAATATCATTTGACCAGTCAAACTTATTATAGAACCAGAGCATTTCTCTAAATTTTGATTTTTTATAACTTAATATGACTTAATGTTAATTTTTTATGATTTAATATGGCTAAATGTTGATTTTTAATGACTTGATGGTGCTTAATCTTGATTTTTTATGATACAAGGTATATATAGCTTACTAAATAATGTTAAGAAAATAGGAAAAATAAAAAATAACAATTGGTCGCCTTGTTCGCCTCAAAGGCGTGTGCCTTCTCGCCTAAGCGCTTAGACAACCATCCACCGCCTTGGTTCGCCTTGGCGTCGTGACAACTATGGTGTCTTCTCTTGTTGCTCTTTTGCAAGGCGTTGTGCAGTAAAAGCCGATAATTCCTTTTTGCTTTTGTCAACTATGGGGGACTTTTGGAAATTTGGTGGAGGGAAGTACATTCTTCATTTATGCTTAAATAGGTACATACCTGCTAACTCATACTCCATCTCCTCCCAAGTTTTAGGCTCACGTTCTTGAGCTTGAAATCTCTTTTCATGGACTCTCCATTTGATTTGAGCACAATCACTCATTTGGGAGCAAGCATATATTGAAATTGTTGTGCTTTTGTCAGGTTGTAGGAATCAAATTAGACGTTCAAGTCTTTTGCCCAATCAAGGAACATGTATGAAGTACTTTTCTCTTAAAATCGCGTGGCTCCATCTTTGGTTTGGCTAGGCTCTGATACTAATTAATGTAAGATTGGGTCCCAATTGATCCAATCCCAGGTAGGATCTTTAGTAAATTCAATAAAAATTAGATTCAGAGACGAATAGTGTGAATAAAACAAAAATAAGAGAAGAAAGGGAAGAATGGGGATAGGGGAATGGTTATCTCAGCCTGGGCATCTCACCCTCAACTATCTCAGTTGATGATCATCTTTTCTCAGGGAACAATTTTGTAGACAACAAAATTAAACTTTCATTTAATCAAATTCGTGTTCAATGTGTAGCCCCTTATAAACTTATATAGAAGACTCAAAACTGATTCAAACACTAAAAAAAAAAGGCCTAACCCAATCCTTAACTAATTGGGAAAACTAAACTGACTAGAAACCTTAAATAACAAAGAAAATAGACTTAAAACAGGACTTTAACTAAACTAATGAGTTAAATCCCGTTTTCCTATTTTCTACCCATATTTTAGGCCCATTAAAGTGGCCCATTACAAAGAAAACCCATAGGGATCAAAGGCCCAACACATACATAACCCAACCCAAGGCTTATTTCCAATAAAATAAGCCCATAAAATGACTTATCTATATCACCTTGAGTCTTATGGGTTTTGCTGCTCAAAGTTCACATTCTAAGCCACATAACTCTTATGGGCTCAAAGTTCGTATAACCTTATGCGGCTCATGATTGGATTCTTAAACTGTATAACCCTTATGCAGTTCAGCCAATGGCTAAGCCATCATAGGGTTGGGCCAATTAGGATATGCGACTCATGATTGGAATCTTGAACTGTATAATCCTTATGCGGCTCAGCCAATGGCTAAGCCAACATAGGGCATAAGCTGAGCCACATAAGGGTTGGGCCAATTAGGACCGGGTTTGACTTGTTCAGGTTGGTTTGGTTCTTAGGGACTCATTGTGGCTTATCCGGGAGTCTGATTTTCACATGCGATATATTGACGAAACTTTTTTTTCTGAGTATTTTCCAATGACGCAAGAATCAAGCTCGTTCTTGGCCTGGAAGTTCACGAGCAACGCGAAACAAGAAAATTGCCTTATTTTGGCAAAACCATCTTCTAGGTCATCCTTGGATCATTGGACAACTCTTGGTTTTAGATCCTTGCCATTCTAATGCCAAATTGAACTCCACGAATCAACACATAGTTGGTTAGGTTAGGGGTAGCTCGGTTTTGCCGGAAATCCAAATCCTTCACTAAAGAGAAATTACAAGCCTCGGCGATGACCGTAAATCATCATCGTCAAGTGGGGGGGGGGACAAAATTAGGTGTCTATACATAAGGATGAGCATAGTTGTCAAAGCGTCTTCTTGTTGTCGTCTCGCATCCAGGCCGCATCCAACGCCTTGGGTTGCCAAGATGCCATGACAACTAAGAGGATGAGGAAGCAGTGCTGATGCAAATCTGAGAGATATTTGCTGGTGATGGGCATAAGATAGAGAACTGACCCTGCTGGTACATATGCTGTAGGTATGAAGACCAACCATTTTACTTTCATTCAAATTATGGGGGCTCTTAGCGTTTACAATGTATTTATAAAGATTAAAAAAAATTACAACAATATGACTCTTAATAATTATAAAATAAACAACCTAAACTAACTAGGCAACCTCTTCCAGCCATTTTCTATGTTGGAGAGTCCTTGTTTGATTTAAACATCCTAAAACACAAGGATGACTAATAACAACCAACTCTCCCATACGCGTGCTATGTGGAGTATCCTAAACAGGTTGTAAAATTAAATAATATAAAAGAAATAACTACTTAAAACTACTCCCATGATTTGGCTGAAGATAAGGTTCCTAAAATTTAGGAATCTAATAATTGCTGGCCAATAGAACCACCAATATGACTCTAAAGCTGGAAAAAAGGAATAATATCCTAACCTCTCTTAACAAGTAGTATAATAACTAAAATAAGAAACTAAGTGTCCTAAACAACCCATGATTAGACTAGCTAAGGCTGGTTCATTGAAAATGGTCACCCAATCGATAGAACCAGATTTTGAACCAAATAAGTTCAGATTTGGACCAAACCAACCCAAATCAGTCCTGCATTAAGAATTATATATGTTCTTGGAATGGAATGCTCATTGTTGTTTGTGGAATCAATTTTTTTGGTTTATTTGGAATGTGAACCTACCCCTTCCCCTCCCTCTCCAATTTTTCTTTTTCCTTATCAACTCCCCCATGGTACTTTTATTTTTCTTTTCTTTCCGGCATTTACTCCCCTATTCTTTCTTTGGGTGCTCAGCAAGGAAAGAAATTGTATAATTTTATCCGATAAAAGATGAAATTCATCTAGATTACAACTTGACAGTGACCAGTCTTTGGCTGATTGGTCCTCGGGAGAATGGGGGTGGTCTATGCTGGAGTTGTGATCTCACATCACCAGATACATTCTTCTTGTATATTCTCTGGAGCTCATCTTTCTCTTAATTTTTTGACACTGAGTGCTGTACACGTTTTATATTCATATATCAATGAAATATATTGTAATTACTGGTCAAAATATATATTTTTTTCCCCTCAAGGGATCATATGGGAGGGATTGCAGATGAAAGTATAGATGGCATTTTCAATTCTCTTATTCCTAGGAAAGTAGAGATTTAGGCTTTCTGCAACTAAAGACTTCCAGCCAATATGTGAACAAAAGATTCATTAGAAATTTTTTCAAATATGAGCTTGATATGGTTTATAGCCTTGGTTCACTATGGTGTCCATTGATGGAAATCTGAAGGCACGAAAGTGGGTTCGTAGTCTTTGCTTTACTGTTGTGTTCATTAATTAAAGTCTGAAGGCCTCTACAAACTATCTAGGTCCTTGATCAAAGCAATACAGTCTCAGTTGTTTCAACCATTTAAGACCAAGTTGGGATCTTTGTTCCCCTCCCCACCTCCAAAACCCAACTCAGTCCAGAGCGCACCGCGTGTGCGGTGACTTGGCATGGACCATAAAGAGGGGTTAGATCACAGGTTGATAGTTAACAGTTAAAGGCCAGCAGAAGTACTTTGGAAGATCTGTCTGTGGTTCTCCCAAAAGAATATGAAAAAAATTGTCCATGCCCACTTAGGACCTTGATTGAAGCAATACTGTATAAGTTGTTTCAAGCGATGACCTTAGTATTATGCAAAAGTTGGAAAGTTGAGAGGAGAGAGTTTGTGGTGTGGAAGCTCTCTTTGCTCATCTTAAGTTTGCAAATGATATTTTCTTTTCATGGAAGCTTGTAAATATATTGTTGAATTTGGTATGTGGTGATGGTGCCTTAAAAGCTCCAACCCCATCAGGTCAGTTTGAATGCAATCTTGTCGTCCTTTTTGTGACCTGTATCATGATCCTATGATCCATAAGTCTAAAGCTAGAAGAAGTGGGACAATGTTCTCAAGTTATCTAACAAGACCGGGCAGGCTTCCTTTTCTACTGACAGCCGTGGGGTGTATGAAACACTCCTTTTGTGTGAAATGTATTGCATGCCATATAGATGATCTTTAATGCTCTTTTGTTTTGAATGAGGCATGCATTATGTGTGATGTAATTGATTTTGTAGTTAGATTCAACTCTAAGCATATGTTTTCTATTAAGTAGAAGCTACTTAAGTGTAATCAAGTATGTACCATGAATGAGGCCAGCATTCAGGATTTTTTGAAGATCAGAAACAAGAACCATGGTATTCTTATTTTTTTTTTTAAATGATTTGTTTTGTATTATTAATGTTGACTAGAAAGTGTGTTTTAGGTGGAAATGGTTTTTTTCCTTTTGTTATATTTTCTTTTTAAATTAGTGAAAGAATGACTATGCATCAATGTGTTTTCGCAGAAGCATGCGTTTGAGCAGTTATTCTTTTGCAGAGTGTTGAAGAAGCAGAATGTCGTAGAGCATTTGATTCAGCTACTGAGGTCTATATGTCTACTTTTGACCGTTCAAGGCCTCCCGAGGAAGTAAGTATGACTTCTTTACAACTTATTAGTGATGATTACTATGTTCTAATTTTGGTTATTGTAGGTTGCTCTAAGAGAAGCACATGAAGAAGCAGTTCAAAAAGCACTTGCTGCATTTAATGCTAGTGCTGTAGGGGTTGGTTCTGTTAGACAGAAATATGAGAAGCTTCTCCAGAACTTCTTCAGAAAGGCTTTCGAGGTGATAGTTTATTTCCTTCTCTGAATATTCTATCAAAATGAGGCTGTACAGAAATTGTGCTTCAAGAGAATGTGTCCTTACTCTTTGTATTCAGATTCCCTTCTATTAGTTCTTGCTTCATGATGTCGAAAGTAGTTTGTGGAAAGACTATGTTATACAAAAGGGTTTCCTTTTCTGAACCCAATCTCTTCATCTAATTTTTTTCAGAAAAGGAGGTTTGTGACCATGTCTATTGCCTCTTTTGGAGTTCCTCAGGGTTCTCCCAAACATATCCTTGGGTTCATGTGAGTTGGCCACTTCTTCACTCTTGGTGAGAAGTGTGAAAACTCTTATGAAGATTCTTATATGCATAGGGGCATTTAAGTGGATTGAGGTTGGGGCTGCTAGCGTGAAATTAGGGGTTGAGTCTTGAGAAGTGGTCACATTGTGCAAAAATGGTTAATACCATCTACATTCCACAGCTCCACCCCCAAGTCCTTGCAAAAGTGGGACTTGCATCATGCTACAGATCTTTATTTAATCAAATTGCGGTGATTGTATCTACCATTTCTCCCCCCTTAACAGTGTATGGTTTGATACTTTGATTCTTCCTAGAAATGATGGCGTTAAGCTAAACTTTGACAGTTTCTGCCTTTGCTGTCTGGTCCAGCTTGCTTATACGGTGCATTTTGGGATAATGAAGGAAATAATAGGGTTGGTGGGTCTCAAAACCCTGCCTGAACTGGTTAGATTAATAAAAGATCTTTATTGAGCCTGGCCTGCTGATTATTAAATGGGCTTGGATTGGGCATCTTTCCAGGGTACGGTGGGCTTGTAGACGTCCCTTAGCCTCAGCCTGAGCATCAGTCCAAGTTCCAGTCCTAGCCTTATGCCAAGCCTTACCAGACTGATGGCTGCACTTTTATTATGACCAAGAGAAGGATTATAGAGATAAGGTTGCTCCTTTTATTCATCATATTGTGGGAAATGGGGAGTCTATATATCTATGGCTTGATAGGTGGCATCCTATGGGGGTGTTACTTAACAGATTTGGAGATCGGATCCGGTATAATGCTATTTCAACCAAATTGGAAATGGTGAAAGACATAATTCATGATGGGGATTGGCTTCCAAGACCATCTCGCTCTTTTGATTTGATTAATGTTTGGGATGAGCTACCAAATATCCAAAGGTTATATCACTTGAATGAAGATTTAATAGTGTGGAAGGGAGATCCTAAAGGCATTTTCACCACCAAATCAGCTTGGGAAGTGGTAAGAACTAATTCAAGTAAGGTAGAATGGTCAAATTTTATTTGGTTTGATAGTAACATTCCAAGGCATTCATTTACATCTTGGAGATGTTTGGTTGATGCTTTACCCACAAGAGACCATCTTATTGGAAGAGGCATTCAGGTTCAACCTCATTGCATTTTCCGTTGGGCTGGAATTGAGAGTAGGAATCATATATTTTTTGAATGTCAATTTACTTCTAAGATTTTAGGGGATATCCTTCAATTATGTGGTCATATTGGTAGTCAAGCTACCAATATTGTGGACATTGCTATCTGGGCTATGAAGGCTTTTGGTATTGACGAGCACATGGCGATGATAGTAAAACTTGGTTTTTGAGCCACTATTCACTATATTTGGTGGGAGTGGGACATGAGAATGTTCCAAAATAAAGTTAGGACTAGACCTCAATTGGTAGCAGCAATAAAGGCTGATGTAGTCTCAAAATGTTCTTTTATATCCTTATCAGCCCCTCCTACTGCTAGAAATTAGAAGATGGCTGTAAATTGGGGTTTGAATGTTTAGTGGAAGAACAAAGTCCCAAAAATGTGCTCATAGTCCAATCCGCTTACTTCAATGGTGGCTCTTCATTGTGATGGTGCTCTGAATAATAGACGAGCATCTTATGGTGGTCTAATTTGTGACTCTAAAGGAGGACTGATCCTAGCTTTTTTGCTGGAGGAAGTGCTGATTTGTCAGTCCTTACTATGGAGCTCTATGCTATTTATAGGGGGATTTCTTTGTGTATCGAGAAGGGGCTGCTTCTCTATTCGGTCTGACCTCATGCTTGCTGTGGACATTTTGAATGGGAAAATAGTTGGTCCATGGAATGTCCAGATTTTGAAGAGTAAGATTCTTGTCTTAGTGCATTCTCTAGCTAGGAAGGAGTTTATTCATGTGTGGAGGGAAGCAAATCAACCGGTGGATCTTATAGCTTCCATCAATACTGGTATGGCTGAATTGATCTTATATTCTTCGGATTTCCCTACAAATCTTCTAGGCCTTGTAAGAGGTGATAGGGATCATGAAGTTTATTATAGAATGTAAGGATTCCCTCCCCTGGAACTCTATCTTGCTGTTCGATTCCATTTGTTGATGGGGGGGGGCTGTCCATGGGTCCTTTCTTTAGGCTTGTCTAACAGGGGGATTCTAGGGCTGCCACTTTTTCTGTAAATTCGTTCTCTTCTTCTTTTCAATACATACTACTTACCAAACCCCCCACCCCCCAAAAAAAAAAAAAAAAAGAGAAGGAATAAAAAAAGAGCAGGATTATTATTTAATATACCATTTATTGCACGTGTAATTTTTTAAAGCAGGCCACTTGAATGGTCGAAACCGCCAATTATAAATGGGTTTGCATCTGTCCCACTTACCTCCAAGCCCATTTAGTAACAGGGCAGGTTTCAGTTGGGATAGATCCCCAGACACCCTATTATTCTGTCTCAACCCACCTGATTGCCCCCTCCGCTAAACATCCTACTGGTATATTTTGGCCCTTTCGGAGGTGCAGACTGATGGAGTTGCATTAGACAGTAATCCCATAGGAGGCCAATGTGCAGGCTTGGGAGGCTTGCAAGGTGCTGGTAGCAGTCCAATGGGTTGAAAATGATTTTTTGGCTAGATATATTATAGGTTCAGCCTTTTATTTTTTTGGTAATGAGCGTAATTTATGAACCTATAAAGTGGCTAGATTAGGATACTTAATAGCAAGATAAGAGTTCTATTTTTAATCTATATACTTTATTGAGTGTATTAGGGTGACAGGAGTCCTTTTATGAGAATTTGGGAATTGTAGTAGGTCTTTATGTATTTAATACACTCCACCTATTGGAGATGATTTGAGAATAAAGAAGATTTTTTTTTTCCCTAGAGTTTTGGAGTTATTGACCGTGGCACAGGGGATTGGTATCCCAAACCAGATTTCTTCTATTCTCTTCTTCTTCTCTATTGATTACAAGGTCAGTTTCTGAAATTCTGCTCTATTCTTCTTTTGTTTGCTTATCTAAATTTCTGTTTCAAGTTCTAATTGGAGTTCTGATTTAAAAATCTGATCTTGTCAATCGAAACTTTGAAATCCTTCTTCAAGTATACTACTAATTTTTTTGGTTTATGAATTTGTGTTCTGTGTTAGTGCATCTGGATTTCAGTCATTATTTAATCACTGTTATTGCCTATCTAAACTCTGGTTTATTATCTTGAATCTTGCCTTTGAATTCTGCATTTTGGTTTGCTGAACTAGAATTCTAATTCCAACAGGCTTTCTTCATAATTGACAATCTGGCCACCGGATTTTGATCCAACTTCCACGATCATTCACCTACCCAAAACAGACGTTGGCCAAACTTACCTAGATCAGAGTATCAGACGCGTTTTTATTCTGTTATTGGTTCTATCTTGAAATCTGGTTTTATTATTTACCTGCGATCCTGTCAGGAGCTGATCTCCCAGTGGATCTTTCTGGTTTAGGTTGCTGAAATCAGTTATCTTAGGTTCAAGCTCAGCCTAATATTTCAGTCTTCCAGATTGGACATAGAGGGTCATATGAGATTGGTTATTGGTTGTGTCTTCATGGTCCTTGGAAGTGCTCACACCTCCTTTGAGAGGTTAAATTAGTATGTGCCTGAAGGAATACTTCATTCCATTAATAGCCCACATCTACCAACTGATTGGATAGATCTTTGTCCTGGCATGCCATCCTAGCTTTGGAATTGTTATGCTTATGTGTTTTCTTTGTTGCTGTCTCTGACATACTGAATTCTTTAAATCATAGTTCGTGACCTGCTCCATGGTCTATTGTGGGGGTGCTGTTTTCTCTCGATAAAATAATTAATAGCAATTGTACTCCCAAAAAGAAAATTTTATAGAATTATGACTAGTCAGATATCTGCAAGAGGAAATTTGATGATGTTTTTATTCAATGTAATAGGATACATTAAATGGATAGCATTGGTTAATCAGAATATCATGAAATTGGATTTGAAGTCTCATATATATTCTTACACCTGTGTTATTCATACTGCATATTGATCTGGTGATGCTGATTCTTTGGAATGGCCACTGATCCAGGACTACAAAAGGAGTTCATTTATTGAGGCCGACTTAAAATGTTCAGAAACAATACAGAACATGGAAAAGAAATTGCGAGCTTCTTGTCATATTCCTGATGCGAAAATTGATCAAGTGATCAAGGTAAGCTCTTTCTTCAGGTATAGCTTTGTGGATGAATTCCATAAATATTTGTGTTCCTACTTTCTAGTTCTGATACTTTTCTGTTTGCGTTGCTAAGCATACAGATTGATATGGGAAAGGATGGCAGAAAAAGGGGGAGGGGGAGATAATGATATTCTTTCTGTAGTTTTGTTTGAGATTTTAAAATGTAACCGCAAGCGTACAGATCAGTGTAGCTACGGGTCGAACACAAGGAGAGCAGCCACTATTTTTTTTGCTTCTTTTAATAATGCAAAAGTGAACCGATTAATGATTGTGATCTAATTCTAATTACCGTCCTAACCATATGTATCTAAAATAACGTCTTGACCATTCGTCATCTAAGAATTTAAAGACGCAAGCCACGCAATTAAAATTAAATAAATAAATAACTGAAAATAAACAACCCACGCAATTAAAAAGCAATGAAGGAAAAAAAATGCTGAATTAAAAAAAAAGTAAAAAAAAAAGGGATAAAGCTAAAGAGAGACTCACAAGTAGGTTTCTCTACTTAGCCCGAGGGATGCATCATAATATGAGCCTTCCTACTTGACCAGAGAGTCATTCTTATAAGGGTTACTCTACTTGGCTTTAGGGAAAGGGAGACAATTAAAATAAAAACAATAAATTGATGGTTCTATGGCTAGGAAGGGCAAAGCCAACAGATACACTAGCCATGAACCTTGGGGGAAAGGGATAGCAATAATGTAACGATTGAAATTAAAATCCTAATTTAAGAAAGAAAGGGTAGTCAGAAGAGGGAATGAGAGGGGGGAGAGAAGACTATTGAAGGAGCCTACTTACTTGAACTTCAACTCTTGAACTGAAAACTTGATCGATTTGAGATATTACCAGTACTAAAAACCAGATCTGGAATAAACAAAATCTGAAATTTCTAGTACTAGAGAAATAAAATGTGAAAGAAAAAATTGAACTTGAAAGACATGCTTCATAGTTTGTTCTTGTCACCTAGAACTAAGCCTAGAACTAGAATTTGAAAATTACAACTTCAATTGTTTAAACAATAAAAATAAAAGACTGAATAAAAAACAAAAGTGCTTGCATTAATTGAATAAAAAGAACTTACAAAAGTGTTTAAAGCATAAACCTAGAACTAGAGCTAGAGAAAGAGAAAACTAGAGAAAGAGATAGAGCAACTAAGAAAAGACCCTAGAAGAAGAATGAAGTGCCTCCTCCCCTTATGTTAATTCTATTATATAGAGAATGGGGGAGAGAAGCTAACGATTTTAGCTTCTAAAAAAAAGATTTTTTTTTTTTATCTTATTGATGAAGTGGAGGAGAGAGAAGAGAGAAAACGTGTGGAGAGAGATCTCCCACGATTTTTCTTGCCTTTTTCTTCCTAATTTTTTCTCCCTTTTTATATTTTTCTCTCTTCTTGCACAAGAAACCCCCTTTGGCCGATTTTTTTTGTTTGGATTTGGTCAATATTCTATTTTAATGGAAAATTTCATCTATGCCCTTGTCTTTTCTTTTCTTTTCTTTTTTCTTCTTTCCTATTTTTTCTCTTTATTTTCTCTCTTCTTCAAACTCACGTACAACTATCTTGGCCAAACTCCTTTAAGTGATGAGTAGGAAAGAGAAAATCTTCTAAAATAAAACCCTCAACAAAATGACAGCTAAGAGGTTCGAACTTGAGACCTAATAAGGGATTTTGCACACCACAACTCACCAACTACGCTAGGTAGTTATCAAAAACGAATTTTCAATCACTTAAGGATGTGGTCAATCGATCCTTGTTGGCATTTGAAATATTCCTTATACCCTTGGGACAACTGCAGATGGGCTGGTTCTGCATTTTGGTTCAGTTCTGATCCATTATTCTTTTTCCGATCCGAAAAGAATAATCACTTGTACGGTTGACCAAACGAATGTGTACTTACAATTGAACACTTCCATCTTGCTCAGAATTTCGTCCTCTTCGCTACCATTGAAAAGAAATAGGACCTTTTTACGTGTAAAATTGGAGATATAACGCCCGATAGTCCTTAAAGCCTTGAAAATATAAAACCTGCAAAAATAGAGTAAAACCCAAGGTTGCTCCATTCTAAATATGTAAAATGCATGTTTTACTACCCTAGATTTCACACATAAATGTGCTCATCAGAATTCCCCTACACTTAGACTTTGCTAGTCCTCGAGCTAAATAAAAAGAAAAAAAAAAAAAAACGAAAAAAAACCTAACTCACTTTCGTAGGTATCACGGTTGCACTTAGCATGTGCAACAAGCCTTTAAACACCTAGGTCACCCTTAGTGGATGAGTTGTGTCTCGTGGGTGTTTGCAGTGAATATGCACCCAAAATTCAGAATAAACAAATCCCAACCTTGGCTAAAGGCAAGGCCCATATCTACCATAATTCCCTCCTTGGATATTACATGGCCTAAAACAATACCAGATTTAACCATAAAATGTCATTTCTCCCAATTCAAAACTAAATTCTTAGATATGCACCTTTTGAAAACTAGGGAAAGATGATAGAGACATTCAGAATAAGAATTCCCATGAATTGAAAAGTTATCCATAAATATTTCTAAGAATTTTTCGACCATATCAGAAAAGATGCTCATCATGCATCGTTGGAATGTAGCAGGGGCATTGCAAAGCCCAAAGGGCATACGCCTGTAAGCAAATGTTCTATATGGGCATGTAAAAGTGGTCTTATGTTGGTCCTCTAAAGCAATTGGGATCTGGTTATAGCCAGAATATCCATCAAGAAAACAATAGTATTCATGTCCAGTTAACCTCTCTAACATCTGGTCAATGAATGGCAATGGGAAGTGGTCCTTCTAGGTTGCCACATTAAATTTCCTGTAGTCTATGCACACTCTCCACCCTGATTGGACATGGGTTGGAATTAGTTCATTATTGGCATTGGGAACTGCAGTCACCCCAGACTTCTTAGGCACTACGTGAACTGGGCTTACCCATTGGCTATCAGAAATAGGATAAATTATTCCATGATCCAAGCACTTTAGGATCTCTTTCTTAATGGCTTCCATCATCACTGGGTTAGCTCTTCTTTGGGGTTCCGTGGATGGTTTGGAATCCTCCATAAGATGTATATGATGTAGCACAATAGAAGGGCTTATACCCTTGATATTAGCCATGGTCCAACCTAGGGCTTCCTTATTATCTTTTAACACTTTAAGTAACTCCTCTTCCTGGCTAGAAGTCAAATTTGAAGAAATTATTACAGGAAGAGTCTGGTCAGGCCCTAGGAAAGCATACCTCAAATTAGATGGCAACTCCTTAAGATCTAGCTTAGGGGGCTCAACTATGGAAGGTTTGGGAATGGAATTGGAAAGGAGTCCTAAGGGCTCCACAGGTGTGTGGAGACTCAAGACTTCAGAAAAGAAATTTTCACTATCATCATCCAACTCATCCATACTCTTGGAATTCTGAATCAAAATCAATATCAAAGTTGGTAACTAAATCATCAGAAAAATCTAGAAAATCCTCAAGCATATTGGTCTCTTCTTCCATATGTGGTTGCTTGCCTCTCTTAAACATGTTAAACTCAACAGTTTGATTACCAAAAGATAACCTTAGGAAACCATTCCGGCAATTGATTAATGCATTACTGGTAGCCAATAATGGTCATCCTAGAATTATTGGGATCTCATCCTTGGTTGAGAAGGGCTTGGTATCTAACATAATGAAATCAACAGGGAAAATAAATTCCCCCACCTTTAGTAAGACATCTTCAACCATCCTTTTAGGAATCTTAACAGACCTATTTGCCAACTGAAGAGTAGTTCCAGTGGCTTTTAATTCTTTCAATCCTAGTTGCTTATACCCATGGTAAGGTAAAAGATTCACACTTGCGTCAAGGTCAAGTAAGGCATGCTCAATGTAGGTGTTGCCTATGACACAAGATATGGTAGGGCTCCTTGGATCCTTATACTTGACTGCTATAGGCTGAGTAATTATAGAACTAATGTTACCTACCAAGAATGCTTTTTTGGGCACACTAGTGATACGTTTGTGAGTACACAAATCTTTCAGTACATTTACATAGGCGGGGATCTGGGATATGGCATCAAAAAGAGGGATGCTCACTTCTACCTTTTTGAAGACTTCTAAAATTTTATCCATGGAAGTAATCTTCTTTTTATTTATCAAGCGATCAGGAAATGGGACAGGAGGAACATAAGGACTGTTAGGGATTTGCCCTTTTTCAGAAGAATCGTTTTTGGTTTCCTCAACCAAATCATCTTTAATTTCAAAAGAATCTTTAGGTTCATCAGATGAACCTGGAACAAGAGGCACACTTGTGTCCTCAACTGAAGGAGAGTTAACAGGAGTAATAGATGGGGAAGATTTAGGAACGCTCTGTTGGTACTCTTTACCACTCCTAAGGGCATAAACAACATTACATTGGTTAGAGGGCCCTTGTTGGGTCTGACCTTGTACTATATTCAATGGTGCATTAGTTGGTGCTTGTGAACTAACAAGCTGATGATGCCTAGGGTTAGGCTCTGGTTGACTGGGTAAAGTTCCTTTCTCCCTCTCATGCATAATTGTGACAACTTGGGTGAGTTCTCTCGTAAGATTTTGATGGCTTGTCATGATGAGGGTCATATTTTTTTCCAAGTCACTTATTCTACTTGCCTCTCCAGTGTTGGTAAACCCAGGGGGTTGCTGATAAGATGATAGGAGAGAGGCCATAGGAAAACTAGCCTGAGGTCCTACATTTGACCTAGGAAAAGTATTTTGGGAAAAATATTGTTGTGCAAAGTGAGGCCTTTGGGGTCCAGGTTGACCTTGATTATGAAAATTGGAAGGCCCTGCTTGGTTGCCTTGATTCCAGGAGAAATTTGGGTAATTTCTCCATCCTTGATCGTAGGTGTTACTATATGGATTATTCTGGCATAAGGCATTAATACTATCATTAGAAGTGCCCCCAGAGGTGTTGGGGCATTCTTCTATGACATTTCCAGGGGACTGGCACCAAGCACAAATCTTAATCAAATTGACTGATGATGGCTCTCTCGGAACAATAGCCTCAATCCTCTTGATTAGGCTATCCAAATGGGCTTCCTTGGCTACTATCCCATCCACAAAATATCCTTTCCGTCCTATGGTTCTTTCACTCTCTTAGGTTGATTCCCACTCACAGGTTTTGTCAGCTAAGTCAAGTAAGAATTCTCATGCCTTTCCTTCATCTATAAAGGATGTGAATCCCTCAGGGCACATAGACTCTATCATTTGTTTAGTTGGGCAATCAATACCCTCATAAATTATTTGACATAAATGCCATAAGTCTAGGCCATGGTGAGGGCATTATTGGAGTAGATCCTTGAATCTCTCCATAAGTTTGGAAAAGGACTCACTAGGCTTTTGCCTAAACTGAAGGATATCACTTCTAAGCTTATTGGTCTTGTGAGTTGGGAAAAAATTCTTAAGGAAGACAACTGTGAACTGTTCCTATGAGGTTATGGAATTTGTGGGTAACCCATACAATTACTTCTTAGCTTGGTCTTTTAATGCAAAAGTGATAAAGCTAAGCTTAACAGTATCATCAGAAAGCTGTTGGATCTTAATTAGAACACATATCTCTTCAAATTCCCTTAGAAATAGGTATGCATCCTCAGAGGTCAACCCATGGAAGTGGGGCAACATAGTGATGTATTGAGATTTGAGTTCAAAATTATTGCCCTGGGCTTGTGGTAGAACTATGCAGGAGGGTTGGGTTGTTCTAGCAGGGTAGAACCTATCTTTCAGAGATTTAGGTGAAGGGTTTTGATGTTGGTCTCTCATATTGAAAGGTTTTAAAGAGAACAAGCGTATAGGGTTACTACTTGTTGGATCTCTTCTTTCTAACCGATTCTTAGTATTACGTACCCACCTAACACTCATGCAATAGAAAACTACCCACAACTTGAGTAAGGTAAGCACAAAAGAATGGATAGCAAAACTCTTTTTTTTTTTTTTTTAATGATATTTTGATTTTTTTTTTTGGGTTTTTTGGGAGCTTACCGGCAGGGATCCGGGGTTGCTTAGGCCAATTCCTGAGGTACTGCTATAGGGCGAAACCTGTCTTTATCATACTGTGAGGCATGTTGACCTCAACTGATACAACTATTATTGCAAGTTGATCTTCTTAGGAATTCAATAAAAGAAAAACAAAACAAAACAAACAAAGCACTCCGATTTACCAAAAGAAAGCGAAAAATAACATGGAACTGTCTTCCCGGCAACGGCGCCAAAAACTTGTTTGAGATTTTAAAATGTAACTGCAAGCGTACGGATCAGTGTAGCTACGGGTCGAACACAGGGAGAACATCCACTTTATTTATTTTTTGCTTCTTTTAATAATGCGAAAGTGAACCGATTAATGATTGTGATCTAATTCTAATTACCGTCCTAAACATATTTATCTAAAATAACGTCCTAACCATTCGTCATCTAAGAATTTAAAGACGTAAGCCACACAATTAAAATTAAATAAATAAATAACTGAAAATAAACAACCCACGCAATTAAAAAGCAATGGAGGAAAAAAATGCTGAAATAAAAAAAAAGTAAAAAAAAAAAGGGATAAAGCTAGAGAGAGACTCACAAGTAGGTTTCTTTACTTAGCCCGAGGGATGCATCATAATATGAGCTTCCCCACTTGACCAGAGAGCCACTCTTACAAGGGTTACTCTACTTGGCTTTAGGGAAAGGGAGACAATTAAAATAAAAGCAATAAATTGATGGTTCTATAGCTAGGAGGGGCAAAGCCAACACATACACTAGCCATGAACCTTGGGGGAAAGGGATAACAATAATGTAACGGCTGAAATTAAAATCCTAAATTAAGAAAGAAAGGGTAGTCAGAAGAGAGAATGAGAGGGGGGAGAGAAGACTATTGAAGGAGCCTACTTACTTGAACTTCAACTCTTGAACTGAAAACTTGATCGATTTGAGATACTACTAGTACTAAAAACCAGATCTGGAATAAACAAAATCTGAAATTTCTAGTACTAGAGAAAACAAATTTGAAGAAAAAAATTGAACTTGAAAGACATGCTTCATAGTTTGTTCTTGTCATATAGAACTAAGCCTAGAACCAGAACTTGAAAATTACAACTTCAATTGTTTAAACAATAAAAGTAAAAGACTGAATAAAAAACAAAAGTGCTTGCATTAATTGAATAAAAAGAACTTACAAAAGTGTTTAAAGCATAAACCTAGAACTAGAGCTAGAGAAAGAGAAAACTAGAGAAAGAGATAGAGCAACTAAGAAAAGACCCTAGAAGAAGAATGAAGTGCCTCCTCCCCTTATGTTAATTCTATTATATAGAGAATGGGGGAGAGAAGCTAACGATTTTAGCTTCTAAAAAAAAGATTTTTTTTTTTTATCTTATTGATGAAGTGGAGGAGAGAGAAGAGAGAAAACGTGTGGAGAGAGATCTCCCACGATTTTTCTTGCCTTTTTCTTCCTATTTTTTTCTCCCTTTTTCTATTTTTCTCTCTTCTTGCACAAGAAACCCCCTTTGGCCGATTTTTCTTGCTTGAATTTGGACAACATTCTATTTTAATGGAAAATTCCATCCATGCCCTTGTCTTTTCTTTTCTTTTTTCTTTCCTATTTTTTCTATTTATTTTCTCTCTCTTCTTCAAACTTGCATACAACTATCTTGGCCTAACTCCTTTAAGTGATGAGTAGGAAAGAGAAAATCTTCTAAAATAAAAACCTCAACAAAATGGCAGCTAAGAGGTTCGAACTTGAGATCTCCTAATAAGCAAGGGATTTTGCACACCACAACTCACCAATTACGCTAGGTAGTTGTTATTACTAAAAACGAATCTTCAATCACTTAAGGATGTGGTCCATCGATCCTTGTTGGCATTTGGAATATTCCTTATACCCTTGGGACAACTACAGATGGGCTGGTTCTGCATCCCGGTTCAGTTCTGATCCATTATTCTTTTTCTGACCCGAAAAGAATAATCACTTGTACGGTTGACCAAACGAATGTGTACTTACAATTGAACACTTCAATCTTGCTTAGAATTTCGTCCTCTTCGCAACCATGAAAAGAAATAGGACCTCTTTACGTGTAAAATTGGAGATATAGCGCCCGATAGTCCGTAAGACCTTGAAAATATAAAACCTGCAAAAAGAGAGTAAAACCCAAGGTAGCTTCATTCTAAATATGTAAAATGCATGTTTTACTACCCTAGATTTCACACATAAATGTGCTCATCAAGTTTCTTTTTGGTCCCATTTACAGTTGAACTTTGCAATTGGACACAAGTAATATATTGCATTTTTGGACTACCTGTACAGTTGCTAATCTAAATCATCATTAGAATGAGAAACAATTTAAATATTTCTTCTTTTAAGTGTTCTATTTTTTTTGAAATAATGGAATAATCTATTAATCTAAAAGAGTTTTACGTTAAGAGTAAAAATGATAAAAACTTGGATTACTTTCTATCTCAGTGTATCATATTTGCCTGACAGTGGCTGGTATTTTCACCCAAATCTCTTTTCTTTATCATTCATTGTTATATCCCTTCATTTCTTGGTATCAACTGATCAGTTTGTTGAATGACGGTTGGTGGTCTTTTCACCCAAATATATTTTCCTTATCATTGATTTTTATATCTATTCATTAATTGGTATCAACCGATTTGTTTATTGACTGATATTCTTGCAGGTTCTTTGTGATCTGTTATCTGAATATGGAAAGGTATCTCATGGCCCAGGAAAGTGGCAGAAGCTGGCAACCTTCTTACAGCAGAGGTTCGTTTCATCTTTCCCCCACTCCCTGCCCCCAAAGTTTTATGAATAGATTTATCGAATAATATCTACTTTCCAGTTTAGAAGGTCCACTACTTGACCTTGTGAAAAAGCAATTAAATCAAATTGGATCGGAGAAGAGTGGTCTTGCGTTGAAATGTCGCTCAATTGAAGACAAGTTGGGATTGCTTAACAAGCAACTGGAAGCAAGTGAGAAGCACAAAGCTGAATATCTGAGGCGTTATGAGGATGCCATCAATGATAAGACAAAGCTTGCGGATGAATATATGAGTCGTATTACAAATTTGCAGAGCAAATGTAGCTCACTGGAGGAGAGGTCTTTGAGTTTATCAAAGACACTGGATTCTGCCGGGCAGGAATCCTTGGAATGGAAAAGAAAATACGAGCAGATATTTGCAAAACAGAAAGCTGAGGAAGATCAAGCCAATTCAGAAAGAGCTGTTCTTAAGTCCAGGACTAGTGCTGCGGAAGCGAGATTTGCTGCTGCTCGTGAACATGCTCAGTCTGCTCAGGAGGAGGCAGGGGAGTGGAAGCGAAAGTATGACATTGCTGTTAGAGAAACCAAGGCTGCTCTGGAGAAAGCAGCAGCAGTGCAGGAACGGACAAATAAGCAGACACAACTCAGGGAGGATGATCTGAGGGAAGAATTCTCGGCCACTTTGGCTGAAAAGGTTAAGGGTTACCCTCTCTCTTGGTTGCATTCTTGTTCTTTCATGCACATGCCTTGTCCTTTGATTCTTGATGATTAAATATTCATGAGATTTCATCTTTAATTGATAACAGGAAGAGGAAATTGCTGATAAAATAGCGAAGATAGAATATGCTGAGCAGCGGTTGACTATGTTGAGTTCAGAATTAAAGGTTTGTTTTCTAAGGCGTTACATGATACCCAGATTGATGGCCACTTTGTCAGTGGGTAATCTTCCACACAAACACACACACACACCCCGTTGACAGTAGGATATGAGACATATATATTAGATGTGGTGAATGAGTGTTGGACTGCCCTTTGAATTGGTCAACATGAATCCACATGTAGTTCATGAAATTGGTTGAATCTGTAGAATTTCCAGTTTATAAATGGATACGCACTAATAGAAATGGCCCTGGATCCTTGCATGGCATCACACATGCAATTCATGAGTGGACAGGACCAGATATAAATACATGATTCATAGGTTACTTTGAGCATTTCGTATCTATTATAGACATAGGCTCCTACTTTCTGAGACTTGAATGTGTATCTGATCATGAGCCAGCCCTTTATCAGATCTGGGTTTGTGATCCAAACCCAAGAAATGGATACAGATCCAACTGGCGTACACCAAGAAATATGGACCATATGCCAACTACAATGGTATATGGACCATGTGCCAACTACAATGGTTAAAGTTGCATCAATCTGTTGCCCTTGATAAATGGCTATTCAGGTTGGATACATTCAATTATTTAAAAAAATACTTTTGTTATAAAACAGACAAGTTTTTTGCATGTCGGTGTGTTTATAGTTTATATATGCATTCATGCACACTTGATGACGTGCTAATCAACGTACAGGCTACAGAGTCAAAACTGAAGAGCTATGATTTGGAAATGTTAACCTTGAAACTTCAAAGCAAAGAGCTGGGTGAAAAGCTAGATGCTGTGAATGCTACTGCTCGATCATATGAGAGAGAAGTCAGGATAATGGAACAGGAGAAGAACCATCTGGAGCAAAAATATTCGTCGGAGTCGAAGAGGTTTGAAGAAGTTCAGGAAAGGTGCAAAATTGCTGAAAAGGAAGCTAAGAGAGCAACTGAGTTGGCTGATAAAGCACGAGCAGAAGCAGTCATTGCACAGAAAGAAAAGAATGAAGTTCAGAAGTTGGCGATGGAGAGATTGACCCAAATTGAGAGGGTTGAAAGGCACATTGAGAGCTTGGAAAGACAGAAAATTGACCTCGTGGATGAAGTAGAGAAATTCCGTTTCTCTGAGATGGAGGCCTTGTCCAAGGTTGCTCTACTGGAGGCCAGGGTTGAAGAGAGGGAGAAGGAAATTGAGTCACTTTTGAAATCAAACAATGAGCAGAGGGCAAGTACAGTTCAAGTTCTTGAGAACCTCCTGGAGAATGAACGAGCAGCCAGAGCAGAGGCTAGCAGAAGGGCCGAAGCCCTATCGGTGCAGCTACAGTCCACCCAAGGTAAAATGGATCTTCTCCAGCAGGAGTTGACCTCAGTTCGTCTCAATGAAACGGCGTTGGATAGTAAACTCAAGACAACTTCACGCGGGAAACGCCCGCGGTTTGAAGACAATGATGTAGCAGTTGAATCTGTCCAAGATATGGATGTTGACATGGTAATCAGAGAAAGGAAAAGGTCAAAGAGCACAATCAGCCCATTGAAAGTGGCACATTCAGAAGGTGGCTCAGTTTTCAAGGTCGATGAGGATAACTATCACAGTCAACAAAATGAAACAGAGGATTATACCAAGTTAACTGTGCTGAAACTGAAGCAAGAGCTCACAAAACATGGTTTTGGTGCTGAGCTGCTTCAGTTAAGGAATCCCAGCAAGAAGGACATACTTGCTTTGTATGAAAAACATGTCTTCCAGAAGTAGCTCCGGTCTCTAGTGTAGGATTTGTATAGGGTAAAGCTGTAACCTACTGTTTACTGACAGATAAAGTCATAATTGGAGGAGTTGATATTTCAAGTGGGGATCATTGTAAAAAACTGCCCACCTTCCCCAGCCAAGTACTGGTTACAGGAACTTCTATAACAGTGTAATTGCAGATTGCAACACTTTGTGAGAAAAGTTACCTTTATTTTAAGCTTTGGTATGTGTGGCTGCCAGGCCTCGAATGTTTTGTGTATTGGCTTGGTTGTGTTCTTCCAGAATGTCTTTTTACAAGGAATGATCCCCAAAATTGGAACAGGGCAAGTTGACTTAATCAGCATGCCATCGTTGTGTTTATACCAGCATTGCTCACAGAGATGCACGATTCTGAGTCTTCATATATCAGATTGTAATGACCGTGTGGAGATTCAAAATGAACTCTGTAAAAGAAGCACTAGGGTTCCATGGTGGATCATATTTTGCTAAATTGTTTTGGCCAGCCTGAGGTTTAACTTCCAAATGGATAGAGATGAGACGAGAGAGATTATTTATGTTCAAAGAGAAATCTTATAATGTTCGAGTATTTTAGCAGCTTTTTTCTGTTTCTTTATTAGTTTTGACCTAATTTGTGCTTCTGTGCTTGAAAAGGAGTAAAAACAGGTATTAGGCAAATTCTCTTTCTTGAGTTGTAGACTTGGTTAAAGTAGCTGATGGTGTAGGGGTTACATTGCTCGATTTTTTCATTTTGGGAAATGTTTGAGCTGATGGCAGAAGGTACGTTAGCACCCTTTTATCTTTCTCCTAGCATGAAATGATCTCTTTAACTCCTATTTATGAAACCGTTACCTCGTCCTCATTGGTGCATTCCCCTATGGCTTGCTGAGAATCTGATAACTCTACCTTTTTTTTTTAAGAATAGGTTAAGCAAGAGGGGGCTGAATTGGATTTTAAAAAATTAATAAAAGGAGGTAAAGTTTTTTCAAGAAAATCTAATATGAAAGTTATACTGTTTGAACTGACACCACACTCAAGAATAAGGGAAAGAGAAAAATGTGCCAAGTGAGACAACAATTTAATTGGGGTTTGGAAATGTTGTCTATTTCCATTCCCAAGTGTTATTCTAGTACTTTTGGTTTTTTACTTTCAAATTTTTGGGTAGCAAGTAAACCTTTATAACTAGTTTTCCTTGTTTCACAGCAAACCCGCTCAAGTAGCTCTTCTTGTGTCTTTCACACAAGTTAACAACCCTTTTAGTAAAGAGAGAGAATACAAACTTCTAAGAAGCTAAAATTGAAAGTTACAAGCACAAACAATCTCTCACAAACCTTTAAATCCTAAAAGAAATGATTATCAGCAAAAGAACAAAGAATTATTGTGTTGCTAGTTCAAAAGTAATGTTTTAAGGCTGAAAGTCCCATATAGATAGATCTTAAGATTTAGCTTGAAATAAGTTTAAATCACCTCTATAACCTCAAGGGGCTAGCCGAGTTGGCAAGGGACCTTTGTCTCAGGAAGCGTGTGGTTTTGAGTTTGACTCATTTTATCTCCTAAGGAAAGTGCATGTTTCTAATACTAGAAAAGTTTAGTGATTAAATCTCCAACTGCCAGTAATTTGTCAGGACTGGTCCCGATTTTTTCTGTTATGAATCGAAATATTCATGCAAATATTGATAGGGTTCAGAAAGTGGACAATTCTAGGGTTCTTGAGATTGATTTCAAAAGATCTGAATTGGAATTTTGATGGTAATCGATTCCATCATCGATTTCTGTTTTTAAAACCTTGGTATTATTATAATTTCCATTCACTATCAGATGTGAAGGTGTGGATGTCTCCTATCTCCATTTTAGCACCAAATGTCTTCACAAGAGTGCATACATCTCCTATCTCCTACTGTGAGCGGACATAATCTGACACTAGTCTCTTGAACAGAATTAACTCTACAATCTAATCACTTAAGTGTGAGAATGTTCCATTTAGGTCTTTATTGCCTTTCTAAGGGCTTTTAGGTGTGAGAGATAATCATAGGATTAAAAGATGTTGAAAATAAGGACAAAATCCTATGCTATAGGAGATTTCTTCTTTAAAGTTTCCAAGAATTGGTTTCTTCAACTTTTATAGGCTTAGGTTTTGGTTAAGTTTTCCCAATAAGTCTATGACTTCTATGACTTTTCCTCTTTCATGCTTTGCTCAATTAGTGATAAAATCTACTTTGATTCTCTTTTAGACTCAAGGAATTGTTTAGGCTTTTTATGCACACAAACTTATCCCAAATACCATCATCCAAAAGGTTATTTTGTCATCAAAACATGAGACATGAACCCAATCGTTTAATATTCGTTTTATTTATTTTTTATGACAATATCATGATGATGGTGGAAGCTTTATATTAAGCTTACTCTCAACAAGTGTGTTGTCAATTAAGGTTTACTTAAAATTTTAAAACTGCAACTACCCTATATTGAGCAAAACGTAAGTATTGAGCATTCATGATTACCACTTGTTCCATCATCATCTATATAATTTCTCCTCGTTTGTCATTGACAAAGGAATATAAGGAAAAATGTATTGTCATATGAGTTTACCTTTTCTATTACCACTTCTTGTTTATATATTGCTCTCCCATTGTATGGAAAAAAAAAAAAAAAAAAAGGTGAATATGACACTTTTATAGATACCATATATATATACTTCACTTTTATAGATACCATATATATATATATATATATGGATAAAGTTTTTCTTCGCCACTTGGTGATCGAGGAGAGTTCTGATGTGACCCCCTCTCTCTCCCCATATATCCACCCTCTATTGTATGGTGTCGATGAGCCATAGTGAATGGAAGCCTCAAGAAAACTCGGTCCTATATATATTACTTGAATATCCATTTGTTTATGATTATCCTTACTCATCTTTTTAAAAATTTTGGGCTTACAAAGATATCCAAAGTGTAAAATAGGTAAGTAAAAGAATACTAAGGACATGAATACTGGTCTTACATTTGAAAAAAAAAAAAAATCTATTGAAACATAGGAAGATATGCCGAATTAGTTTTTGTGAACCTTATGCTGCAATCACACACACACACCCAAATACATAAATAAAAGAATTACAAATATCATACTTTGAAGACCATAGGTTTTCCGATTAGTGCTCAATCACAATCATTTCAGAAAAGGAACTTACAAGCAAAGATCATATAAACACAAACGTGAGAAAAAAATGATATGTACATGCACAAACAGAAGCTAAAAGATTTCTAGAACACATGACATAATAACATTTAACTTAGAAACACATACAATTAGGAACCCAATAGAACATGACACACCAAACCAAAATATAGAAACATACAATAAAAACTAATAGAACAAGACACACCAAAACAAAAGAGAGATTTCCTCAATCTAATATTCGAAGCTTCTAACTCAGCTAGCTTTTGGCTTATAGTCTCCCTTCTTTGATTCATGGTACATATTGTTTTTTATGTGAATGATCTTTCATTAATTAACAAGAGTGACTGGATTACATATTTATATAAGAAAAGTAATCCTAATTAACTAACAACCCATGATTAGTTACAAAGACATTTACAAAGTTGTTATATCCTATGGTTATAGTCTATGGTGATTTATCTATATTATGCCCCCTCAAGTTCACCAGGGGAGAACAAACGGTGAGTTTGTCATGAAGAGCTTGAAACCGTAGGTGAGAAAGACTCTTTGTAAGAATATCATCAACCTGATTAGTGGATGGAATGTAACAAACAACAGAATGGAGAGAAGCCACCATTTCCCTTACAAAATGGAAATCTATTTCGATATGTTCGGTGCAAGAATGAAAGGCTGGATTCGCCAATAGGTACGTTGTCACACCCCGTTCACACAGAACCGGGCCAGTGACTGGGTTAACACCGGTTAACCCAAACCTGCCAGGATTATCTAATACAGTATTCCACCACAGCATACACACAACTAAGAAAGAGCTTATCAGTTCAGCGGAAGACTTGGTTTACCTGTGAATATTCCCATAATACTTGATATCCGAATTGTGATACAATAGTTAAATACATGTGGGCCTGAAGGCATGATATTTACACAATAAGAGTACAATTCATATATCAAGTACATAAAAGAAATCATCAAAAATCAGAGTATACAGCTCGGCTCGGTATCAAAGACTAAAGCTCAGCTCGCTATCAAAGGTTGAGCCCAGCTCGGCTTCACAAGGTAGAGCTCGGCTCGGCATCAAAAGTGGAGCTCAGCTCGGTATCAGAAATTGAGCTCAGCTCGGCATCAGAACTGCGGTCCCGCAGCACAATTCTCGCACGAGCAATCAGTGCCGTGCCCTAACTCCTTAGGGGCTCACCAGTCCTCTTCAAGGAACTCGACTGTGGGACCCGCCCCGTGCTCTTCAGATGGGTGACCTGCAAAATCATCTAAAAGAGGTGCACACGTGGGATGAGCTCACTAGCTCAGTAAGTGGAAAGATGGACCACACAACAGTCCACACAACAATTCACAACCATATGCACTACATGCTATGCAATACATTTTAAATCACATCCATCTAAGCAACATTACTAAGTCTTTGGTTTAGTGCTACTACAACCACAGTGCGCGTATACTCCGGGTACGAGCCGCAAACTCCATCCTGCGATACGCCCATAGGGCTGTCGGAGAAGGCCCACCGTGAGTACTCGAAAAAATAAAAACATGCCAACCACCGGCTCTCAACATAAAGTAAATGACTGAAATTAAAGGTGCTGACCCCAGCAATTTAAAAGCAGTACGATTGACCCTCTTGAATATACCACCGGGGTTGCCGACTGTCCTAACAACCAGCGGGGCGTAATGTCTAACCGCCACAGTGACCCAACAACCGCGACCACTGCTTCCCCCCAAATGGTAACCCAACACCTGAACCCCTGTTGGGAAGTGTCGTAGCACGAGTAGATGGTAATCCTAAACCGCATGCTCCTATATGACAATAGTACGATTACATAGTGCCACCGCGTCTCATACCACGGGCCACCAATGCACTCGTTTTCAAGCCGACTACGGCATCTAGTCTATTAATGCATCATGCACAATGATGTCCACATTCATCACAAAAGCATATTATCACTTGGCAATTAGAAAATAAACACAACACCCATGCATAACAATGTGAGGATGACTAATCTACATAGCATTTTCATGATGACATGACTGGACTAGATATGCTTAAATGAATGTCAAATAATGCCTTGAAATAAGGCCAAACGTCCTCTCCCCACTTACCTGTAGTGTACAAGAATTCCCGCTCGGTACGGGTGAGATCCGGTGCGAGAAGCGTAGGATTTGGTGAACATAATATAAGTGAGCGGGATTAGTATTTCACCATTTTGGAATCAAGATTAATACGATCCAATGACACGATCATGTTTAGAATCCTAAAAGAAGGTCACACGTCCGATTTTGGTCCATTCGGACGTAAAAATCACCTTCGGAGCCTCTTGGGTGGGTCGGATAGCCCACCTGCTTGACCCACCAGTCAGACCCACCGGTTTGGACTAACGGGTAGGTCGGCCCATCGGTTGGCCTGCCGGTTGGGCCAGAGGGTCTGCTAAGACCGGCGGGTAGGGTGGCCCGTCGGTTGGCCCGTCGGTCTGGCCCGTCGGTTGTGCCCGAGGGCCCTGCCCTCTCAGGCGGGTGCCCACAGGCGGGCCAGATGGCCCACCGATTTGGCCCACCGGTCTTGGCGGGAAACCTGCTGTTTCTTCCCAACTTTCCCCAATCTTTGGGGATTCAAATGGGGCTTTTTCAAACCCATTCTTCACACATTCAAGGTCTTATAGGCTGGTTCTAACCTAGATCTAGGTTAGATTTAAGGAATGAGAAGCCATCTTACCTTCTTTGCTCAAGAACACTTTCAAACCCCAAAAATCACTTCAAATCCACAATGCTTCTCCAACCTTGTAAATACTTCTTCAAATCCTTCAAGATCAACACATAAATCATCTATTAAACCTTAGATTCATCATTTCAAGGGGGATTTACAAGATCTCAAGAAATCCTACCCAAACCAAGGGTTTCACTTGGGTATGGTGAAGGTTTAAGGAACCCAAACTTTGCTTACCTCCAAATGTAGATCTAGTGTTGAAGATCCCTCTTCCGGCGCCGGAATGGGGAGATCAAGCCTCGGTGCCGCTGAAATCCATCCCTTCTTCCTCTTCCTTCTCTTCTCTTCTTCTTTCCTTTCTTTTCTCTCTCCTCTTTACTCTTCTCACCAACGTACGAGTGTCATAAATGAGAAAAGAAAAGAAAAGTATAAATGCTATATATACTTCTTTAAAATACTAAGTAATTCACATGGGTGGGTCACTTAGGTGGGTGGATGCGCCCACCTGTCCGCCCACCTGAGGGCCAAAACTTGGGATTTTGACAGAATTCGGCCCTCGGCATGAATCTCACTCTTGGCATACGATGTAATATACGTATGCACCTTATTATACGGCTACATACCTGCTTTATCCGTACATGGCCTTATGATAGGTGCATGTACACGGCTTGGGTATTCCCGTCTCTTCTGGCACTGGCTCAGACTTGTCGGGCCAGCCGGTGTTTAAGGTCACCCTTGCCATCATAGTCCACAAGGAACCCGCTCTAACTCTCTCCGGTTCGGGTCCTGCATAGTTAAACCGGGTCAACCGTGTAATCAGACCGGGTTTAAGAAGTAGGGTATTACATATGTCGTCCTAACATTATCACACTACATAGTCAGTGGATCAAGGAGGGGAACTCCTAACTCATGAAGTAAAGAATGAAGTCATATAAGTTCAACAACAATGGCAACAACCGCATGATACTCAACCTCCGTTGATGACGGAGAGATAGTATTGCTTACGCGAAGACCAAGTGATAAAAAGAGGGCCAAGAAAAAATCTGTACACAATCAAAGATTTACGGTCATCTGGAAAACTTGCCCAATCCACATCCGAACTATGATTAGAAGTGATCTTAATGTAATGCAGAATGCGTTTTGACCGACGAATATCCGTGGGGCGATGTATATGTTGTGCTACCAAATTAACAACATATACATCGCCACGGATGCAAAGGAGAGAATCACATTAATTGTTGCTGATCTTATCGCCGGGCTTAAGATCTCATTATAATCAAGACCAGGGTGTTGATGAAAGCCCTTCGCCCCTAACCGTGCTTTGTAATTATCTATAGAACCATCAGAACAACACTTGAGGTGGAAAACCCACTTACATCCAATGTCATTATGGTCCGAAGAGGGTGTAACCAAGGACTAGGTTTGGTTGTGAAGAAGAGAATTAAATTCGATTTTCTTTCATTGTCATTTGCTAAGGCAAAGATTTTAGGGCTTGTGATTAGCATGTCAGTTCAGTGGTGTCATCACAAGGATTTTTTGTTGCCAATAGATTAAGCCAATCCGACAGTCGCAAGTATCACTTGTCCGTGAACGTTTTGCCATGGGATGAACAGCACATGGTGTAACGGAAGGAGCAGAAATGGGCAGGGAGGGTCCAAAGGAGAGGGATCCGAACATGGTGGATTAGTAGGCCTTAATGACAAGGGCATAGGCGCCAAAGTGGAAGAGATGGGTTGAATCGAAGGTGTAGGAAGACAGAAAAAGAACAGGAGGAGCAGAGTTAAACCAGGAAGCCATAACTGAGATGAAGAAGAAGAAGAGGACTGAAAACAGAGAAGGGAAAGATATGCTCATAACAAATTACATGACATGAGATATACATCTTGTTAGAGGCAGAATTAAAGCATTTATATCTCTTGTGCTGAAGAGAATAGCAAAGGAACGGACATGGTAGAGAGCGAGGCTCTAGTTTGTTAGAACTATATGGTCGTAGTCGAGGATAACAGATGCAACCGAAGGTACGTAAGAAGAGGTATTCTAGTGGTATACCAAATAAACGCTGCAAAGGATAATATATTATTTGCTATGAAAGGGAAATGCGACCTATTGATTAAGTACACCGAGGTGAAAAAAGCATAATTACATAATTTTGATGGCAAATAGGCATGATACATAAGAGCAAGTCCAACCTCACAATGTAACTGGGGCTGCACATCACAATGTAAGAGTTGTAAAGGACTTAAGCTAGTAGAAGGTGAGAGTTGAAATGGCAATCTATGACTTTAGAGCACTTATATCCATCCCATATAGAGTATTGGTCCTGGTAGAATAAGAAGCTGAAACTGATGGAGAAGATAACCTACCATTTTGAGTGACTGAATGTCCGAGTCTATATTGCCAATCAATAGCCGGAGCTCGAAGACTAGTGCAAGCAATAGAAGTTGAAGAATGAGAGCAAGACAGTGCCATCAAATAGAGGCCGTTGCTATTCTGGCTATTGTATAGAGTCCTCCTCCTCTCTTCATCCTTAATAAGAAAGAAGTTAGAATAGAACTCAAAGTAGACTTTATTCTCCATTGCAAATCGATTTACATAAATGAGATTGCAGTGAATATTGGGAACACAAAGAATGTTAGAGAGATTTTGTCACACCCGCTCCACCCTGTCTTATATATATATCAGGATCTCTGTAGCAGTACCTTAGCCATCGCAACCATCTAACAGAACCAATACTAAAATCAATTGCAACATAAATGATAAAAAAAGATATCAATCTCAGTTACTGGGGAGAATCTAAGTGTTAGTTATACTATAATAATGAATATTATCTCAATTATAAGTACTTAAGGCATAATATAATATCCATATAATAACATCCAAAAATACCGAAATAGATGACAATGGATAACATCATCCTCGGCTCACGGTGCCATGTATACACAGATGTCACATGCACAATCCGAACCATGCTTCTCAGGCTCCGGTATCCACTAGTCCCCCCCCCATAGTCCGCCATGGAAGAGGACGTGTCGATACTCATCGGTAAAACCATATCTGCATTATCATCTAAAAAGAAACACACATGTGGCGTGAGCTAAGACTAACTTAGTGAGAAATGGGATTCATGCAGGCAGTCACATATAATCTATGATGTGAGATGATGCATTTCATTTTATTATTAATCACCTAACATACAACTAAGTTGGGTTCATGTTGCTACGACACATTAGGCAGTATCCCTAGTCCCAAAATCGCCATCGGTTATCCAACAATACAAACCCTAGTCCTTCTAATTCCCGAATGCGCCCTTGGTCACCCACTAAACCCCTAACCCCCTCCTGGTAGCCACAACACCGGAATCACCATTGGCCATGTTGGGCTTTTCGCGTTATAAAAAAACATCGTACCACAGAAGTGACATTCCAGAAGGGTTCATCGAACATACCATGGTGGGTTATCTAACACCTCACCTCTATTGGCAAAGGATCGTAGTACATGGTAGTATACCCACAATAATATACATGCCTTTCATATTGATATAGTTAATATGGCCATACAATACCGAAATTCCCATGCATCAGTCACACTGCATTCTATGTCCAATAGCAATAGATAGGGTTGTAGATCACCCTGCCAAAACATCTGCCTTAATGTCTTCTTTTAACGCATTGATGAAACAACTCACCTATTGACTAGGTGGTAGCTGCCCCACCTTAGAAAACAACCTATCAAATTGTGTCTGATAATCACGAATTGATCCACTCTACTGCAATTTTTCCAACTCACAAAAAAAATATCTTGAAATTGAGTTGGTTCGTACCTCATGTGAAGCCCCTAAAAAAAGTGCTGCCATGTCATATCACCCTCTTCTTGTCGAAATAGCTGAAACCAAAGTTGGGCAATCTCCATCCAAATGAAATAAAGCGAGTGCAACCCGTTCCTCCTCCAGTGTTTGATGGAACTAGAAAAACTGCTCTGCACGTCACTTCCAGCTTGGTGTATCTTCCTTCCCATTAAAATGTGGAAAGTCCAGCTTTATAAGTTTAAGAGTGAAAGAATGAAAAGACTTATTCTATCAGCTACCCACAGTATTAGTAGGTCAATCCTCACAGGTTGGAGGTGGAATGATGGAGGTCGCCCCTACACGTTCCAGATCCGTTGTGTGCAATCCAAGCCTTTCCAACACCTCATTTAGCTTGTTCATGATTAGTTGTTGGCCTTGTGTGAGAGACTCCACTTCATCTTCCAATTTCTCCATCCACTCATCCATGCCTCAATTCTGATACCAGACTGGTATGTGCATGCTCTGTCCACATTTTCTTATTGTGAAGAAGGCAAAGGATATAACAACGGAGAGATTTTAGAAATGGTTGGTGTAATTAGGAGGTCGCCTATCCTCTTTTCTCAAGGAGAATTTGAAGGAAATCAACACATACCTCTCTCATTCCCAAAATACCAATAAATAGGCTAAATAGCCGTTACATGCCTTCTCACATTTCTCTTATATGAGTACAACTACTCTTACTAACTTACGTGATTACACCAATAGTTATTCATTATTTAATGACTAATTAGTTATGATAGATACAATAACTTACTCACATTCTCCTACCCTCTCTCGTAACCCTACCTATTACTATTATAGCTGTCCATGGCGTGAATGTAAACGGACTAGGCTTAGGCCAGATTAGGTAGGCCTAGCCCACACATTTTCTATCTATACTTTTGTGCTCGAGCCAAGAAATTGCGTCCTAAGTCCTAACCAGCCTGCTATAATATTTTAGGCCTTCGGCCGAGCCAGGTTGACCTGTTATTCGACATTGTCCATCTGCATGTTGTAATTTTGTTATAACAAAGAATAGTTTCAAATGGCATTATGTTAAAATATTACCTAGATTAATGTAAAAAATTTAAACTTAAGCACTATCAAAACTCATTTTACAAGTAACGTACGAAAATAATATATAATATATATATATATATATATGTATAAAAGGATTTCAATATCAATAAAGATTCTCAAAGTTGACTAGTCATACATCAATTTAATGTGATATAGAGTACACTGAGAACATTATAAGAGGAAGAATAAAGATCTAGAGAACTATATAACTAAGTGTTACTCAGGCCTAGCCTTATATATGGTTCAGGATCAGGCTAGGGCCAGCCTGGCCCTAAATTTTTTGGCTTTTGTTGTGCTATGTTGCTTGGGCTAAAATCAAGGGCCGAGCTGATCGGGCTATGGCCCACCCAAGTTGCATTTCTACTCATATTGTTTGGTATGGTCTATATTTTTGCAATAAGTGGTTACGTAATCCCAAAGTCTTTAATAATTCCCATTTTGATTATTGGTGGCTCAAATTTTTAGGACACAGTTTACCAAGTGGTAAAATTTTGTGAACAGAGTTACTAAGGTTCTTTTTTCATATGTAAATTTTTAATCTAAACAGAGTTTACTAAGTGGTAAAATTATTGTAAGAAAAATTGGGATAATGAGAGACAAAGATTGCCAAGTGGAAAAATATAGATCTGAAAATTCAGGATTATGACTAAGCGCACAATTATGGTTAGAGTATCATAAGAATATATGCGCCTACATGGAGATGAATGCAAATACAAAAATGAATATTTGACTGAATTAAGCTATGGCATTTGACTCGGGGCTAATCTGAACTATATACTATCTATCCAATAGACAAAAAAATCTATATCATTATTCCTCATCGAAAAATGAGGATGGGCCTCTTTGATAATGCAACTCAAATGACATTTTTGTGATAGAAGATATAATAATAATAATAATAATAATAATAATAATAATAATAATAATAATAATAATAATAATAATAATAATAATAATAATAATAAATAATAATAATAAATAAATAAATAAATAAATAAATTTTGACAGTTTATTAAGTTTTGAGCTTCCAAGAGGGTATACTAATACCTCTGTTTCTATCTATCTCCTCGCATGAAATAACCGTTGGTTTAAATCATGGTTCGAGGTATCGGTATCGGATTATCCATTTCGTATCTATATAGCTAACCATCAATTTCGATACCTGATCTATCCATATCAATATCTTATTGATTTCTAATATAATCCATACCTAATCTAATACCGAGCACTAAATCCATGGCTTAAATGGTAAATATGAACATTCATTCTTAAAGAAAGAGTCACTTCACTTGGTAATGCAATAAAAAGAGGCTAGGGCTTCCCGTCCCCATCAGAAGTCAAGCATTGTTGCGTGAGGAACAATTCCCTCCAAAATTCGAAGTGAAAGCGACTTAAGTCGGCATTTCATGTCAGACATTTTCAAACCACTAATCCAGGGTGATGAACACCGCACATTCTACACACACAGGATGGGAACCTTGTAGGATAATTATTGATCATGTAATTTTCCTCCTGGAAGACGCTTTAAATTCTAGATTCTGAAGCATAAGTATAGTTGACCATTTACTTGCTTCACAAGGTTCCTTATTAGGATGTGAACTGGTTCAGTTTTGGCTATCCGGATGTGAGAACCATGGACTAATATGGATGGTTGGAGGTGTATGTCTGGATGCTGTCAGTCATTTTTTACATGTTAACGTGTAGGAGAAGGTTTGGATCCATCGAAATCATATGGTCCATCCATATTAACATTGGTATTGGTTTCGTTGACTGTTGGGTCAAGACCCATGTAACCTCTCAACTATCAAGAAAGTCCATGAGAATCTTCTCATGAGACCCACACGGAATGAGATCCTCTCTAGCACGGGAGTGTGCCAAATGTATAACCAATGCCTGAGATTCCTTTGAGATGTCTGCATGGCACTGTTAGTTGTCAAATGTGCATTGGAGAGTATCTACCCCCGACTCAGGTGGCTATATGTCTACTTTTATTTTTGATAGGTTCTATGTGTATTGTATTTACAACTTTGATTCCAAAATTTGGGCTTTTGCATGCTCCAAGAATCAATGAACCATGCTTTTTTGTTTCCCCTTTACCCGAAACCAATCTATGCAATCATATAATTGAAAGATACAGGATTCTTTCAGAGCTTAAAAATAAAATGCTGACTGAAATATTTCAAGTTAATTAAAAAAGTACATAAATAATTTGACCAACGAGAATATCTTAACACACGTGAAAAAAATTTGACCACTACCTAGGCTGCAGCCAAGTAGCAGCAACCCCTGGTAGTAGCCATTGCAGTTAGGGAAATAGAATCCCAGGGACAGGTGAAAAATACCTTCCTAGGGTAGAATTTCTGACTTACCCTTGGAACTCAATTTCCTTGGCTGCTATCAGGGGTGCTTGCAACCCAAGTAGCAGCCAACATTCATTACGTGCACGCGCACGCACACACACACACACACACACACAGAGAGAGAGAGAGAGAGAGAGAGAGAGAGAGAGAGAGAGAGAGAGAGAGAGAGAGAGAGAGAGAGATTTTGTATAATAATAAAATCATCATATATATTCCATACTAAAAGGGCCACAACCTTCACCAGACCTGACAGTGGCAGGAACCTTGTGTACTGGGTATGCTGAAAAAGGGCCACGACCCATGTAACCTATCAAGTAAGTCCATTTTTATACAAACAAAAGCCTACTATAAATAAAAATAACAATGTTACCAACATAAAACTTCATTTCCTTCCTCTTATATTTTTCTCTTCAATAACTCATGAAACTCCTTAGAACACACTTCTTTTTTATTACTTCCCTCCTATTTTTGGTCATCATAAAAATATCAATGGAATAATTTATTTTCACTAATACACAAGTACCACCTCTGATTTCACCTGTATAATTACCTTCTGTTTTGGTTGTTAGCAATTTGAGAGACCCTTTAATGAAGAAATGGAGACCCATCAGCATGGACCATGAAATTTGGCATTAGCTGAGGAGGGCTTGCTCTAGCATGATTGCCTTGATCATAGGAGATTAGTGAGGGACTATAGTATTCAACTAGGTTTGATGTGTCCCTTAAACTATTAGAACTATCATGCTCATTTTGAATAGGAAGAGAATCCTTCACAACTGAACCACATTGCCTAGGTTGTGTTTGATAGAACACTTTGGACACCACTAATTCTCCATCCTTCTCCTCTTCATTATTCCCAAGGTGGTATTGGTGCATCACCCAATTTGTCTTCTCAGGTTTTCTTTGTTTTCCATAGTTGGTGTAGAGTACAAGTATCTTCTTGTACCCGTTCACCCTGCCACCCACAAAAACTGGCCTGGTCTTGCCTGTTTTGTGCCATCGTGTCTCGCCACCATTGGCATCTGTGTGCACCTTCCTCCTCTTTCGAGTCCCCGTTGTGTATGCTTTTGAAGGTCGATGAAAGAAATGACGAATTAGTCCATCTTTGTTTACTCCTGTATGAACATAGAAAGATATCATGAATCAAAATTTATTTATTTTTTTGTTGGAGGGGAGTGTGCAATATCATAAATCATTTCACTCATTATATGAGCAAATTCTGCAATTACAATGTACAAAGAGGGAAATATTAAAATCAAGATGGAGCAATTTGAAATCCATGCATACTACACATTCTTATTAGTAAAGCTTTTTTGTTTAAAAAAAAAAAGCCCGAAAAAGTAGTGAAGCTCCAAGTCATCATTATTTTCTTTATTTTTGTTTGCTCTTTTAAACAAGCAAGATGACCAGTGGTTAGTTATTATATATGTAAATATAATTCTCCTGCAAAATGAAAAATTTGGTCAAGAGTAGTAAACTCATTACAATCACTATCCTAGTGAGTTTAGTATCAATCAAGATGGCTCTGTGTGGTTGCAATAGAAATAAAAGAGGGAAAGTGATATCAATTTAAAAAAAATAAAATAAAATTTTTGTAATCATGATTATGGAATTACTTATTATTATTATTTTTTAACTAAATATAGGAATCATAATTTTCAAATAGAATTCTTATTATCCTTCTTAAAACTAAGTATTTCGATTGTTTAAATATAGTAAAGTCTAATTAACAGATTTGAAATATGTTGGACTTAGTTATATAATGATGTTAGGTAATGATTACAAAAGTTTTCACTTTAGTTTTGATTTTATTTCACTTCCCTTCTCTTTATTTCTCTTCCAATTAGAAGAAATTGATTTGTATGTTGAAAATAATCCAATATTTGGAAACTATGAAACCTCTGATGCCTTCATATACCAATTAGGCTTCTTCACCTAATAGCTTAAGTACTTAGGATTAGACACTTCAATTTGGTATCAGAGGCATTATTCCCACTTCTGGTTATATACAAGTGTATAGTCACCCAAAAAAGGGGCTACATATGCTTGAGCACTGCCACCCAAAAGAAGGGCAACACATGAAAGATATTGTTGGGAGTAATTCTTACATTGAAAATCTCAAAGATCTTGAATGCTTTCATATACTGATCAGTCTCCTTACCTAATAGCTTAAGTTTCGATTGGACAATTTAACAATCCATTGTATATAAATATATAAATAAGAGTAATCCAGTGCACGAGGCTCCTGCTATTGCAAGGTCTGGGAGGGGTAAGTGTGTACGTAGCCTTACCCCTTGCTTCGCAGAAGAGGTTATCTTAATTTTCCAATGGAAATTTACATAAGAGGAAGGGAGAGCTTCTTTTGGTAACTCTTCGACTTTGAATGCCTTCATATACTAGTTGAGCTTCTCCATGCAATAGCTTAAACTTATAAAATTGAACATATTGACATTGAATTCTACTATCATAATGATGGATTTTTAAACAAGAGGAAGAGGTCATATTTTTCTTTTTGTTTGTACCAAGGCTTCTTTCAGTTTTGTTGCATATGAATTGAAAAAACATTTCTTATGTGGAGTGGGAAAAAAAGACTATAAAATGGCAAAAGATGTATCAACATTTTTATTTTTAAGTCTTTGTAAATCCTGACCTTTTTTTTTTTCATCTCTATTTATTGATTTGTTGCATGATATTTTACAAATTTATCCCATTATTTGTATTAGATAAGAGTTTATCAGAAATTGAGATTCTTCTTTACACCCAAACTTGTCAATAAAAAAAAAAAAATCCAAAAATATGATACACTTCTGTAATACTAAAATGTGCTTTTATAAGTAGATTGCTTTTATATATTAGTGCTTAGATGGATCACATAGATCAAGTAGCCATTTTACATAATGCAACTTTCTGATACAGGAAAAAATAAAAACCTTAACAAAAGTAGGTATATTTATTCTTCATAGTCTTAATAAATCGAGGGCAAACCTCAGTGCAATACTAAGGTTGCTCCATTGCGACCTAGTGGTCGTAGGTTCGAGTCTAGAAACAAGACTTTATGAAACGTAGGGGTAAAGTTGCGTACATTATAAAGAAATGACAAGAGGGTGTATAAAATATATTATAGGATTTAATTCTCTTAGGGCAATATGGAGAACTCATCAATAAAGACTGGTTATAACCAATCAACAGAGATGATAAGAGGAATTGTTAATGTAGCCTTTGCAGCAACTTAGATACCTTTTAAAATTCAGCGATAATAAACATTTTTCATTTATGGATCACATTCGTATTTCATAATTTTAAATAGGAGTATTTAACAAGATAACACGATATCTATATATATATATATACACACAAATAGTTACACATATATGCCATATACCATGCAAGACCCGGATACACATAAAAAAACTCAAATAAACCTTAATATGTCACACCAAGACAATCCACCCTTCTCACACTTTATTTTAAGATAACACATATAATAATGGATTTGCCTAAATGACACTTCTATATAGATTAATTTAGAATATGACACCTTATCTTAATTTACCTTTTGTCTTATTCATATTAAATTTAGGGGGATAAAAAAGAGTTTTCAAAATAATTTGAAAGTGACTTATTATTATGTCATAAAAAACTAATTATCATTAATTATCTAGATATTTTTACAGTACATAAGTGGCATGACATAATTTCTCCCTTTAACAAAATATGTTATACTTAAAAGATTAAAAAAAAAAAAAAAAAAACAAAATTATTTGACACCTTAAGGCTTAAGGGGTATCAAGAAGGAAATCTCTGAAATAAAATCTGCAACAACCAGCCTAATTTCTTTATTTTTTAGTTAAAGTCTAAAAAATAGTTACATAATTTAAAGTTTGTTTGGTTTTGCATGCTGACTTAGGGCACCTAACATATCGTGAATTGAAGACAAAATTTGCCACATTTGGGAACAAAAGACCGTTAATCCAATTGCAATATACTGGTATCATGGACATTTATGGGTTGTGGTTTAGCCACTCCAATTATATATTAACAAATCAGAGATTTAAGAGGTAATAAAAGTGAAATTAATTGGGTTAAATGTGAAGATTCATGCATACATGCCACATAATAATCACATATTATTGTGTGCATGCATGTATCTAAACCGTGTACATGTTTAGGGTAATGGACTTGGATCCTCTGTGGCGCAACATGACGTCTAGCGTGCATTTAATGCCCAAAAACGCCTTGGGCTGTGTGCAATCACCTTGGATTTCGTGTCTAAGAGTTTCTGACGTCCGGACACCCTGTTACGCCCTAGGGTAATAGCAACCCTTATCCACAAAGCTATGAAAACTGAAAAGCCAATAATGTTAATTAATGAAGAGTTTCTCACCTGGTAGCTTCTCTGGGTGAGTGTAACATATCCCATTCTCCCCATCAAGGGTAGGGATGAATTCATCAATGAGAGGGTGAAGCTTTTGAATATCAGCACGCACCTTCCCCTCCAGATGCTCGAGCAGCTCCTGGTCGGTCGGATCAAACTTCACTCCGGCCGGTAAACCTGGCAACTCATGAATTCCTCCCCCCTAATTTCAATACAAAATTATTAAGAAAAAAAATCAAGGCTGTAAAGAGTTATCCTCCCCACATGGAATTCCACCATCTAAAATACGGATAAGAGCAATTAATGTATAATTAATTCATGATTTACTACACAATTGACTATTGGATCTCATGCGGGGAGAGGATTTAGACTCGTAACAATGTAATTTTGTCTTCATGATTAAGGGAGAATGAGGGAGTAACAGGGAACCTGTTCTTGAGATGAGATCCGGTGGCCACATGAAGGACAGATGGTGAAGAAGGTTTGATCATCGTGATTGTCAGGAGGGAGGAGAACCGCTGTGGGTGACGGCGAAGAGCTTTGATGATCAACAACAGCTCTGTCATCGTCACAGTCATTACACCATGTCATCTCCTTCCTCTTCTTCACATTCCCATTCCACACTGAACCTCCCTCCCCTCCTTCCGTTTCTTCCACTTCTCCAAAATAAGCAAAATTTCATATGTGAGAGAGAGAGAGAGAGAGAGAAAGGAAAAGTAGCTTGTCTCTTCTAAAGAATGTTTCCTCCGAGCCCACTTCTTATTAGATATTAAGGGAAGGAATTGAGTTCTGTCTCCACCTTTTTCCCCTCTATCTATGATGATTGAATGAGATTTAACATAGCTCTCTCCCTACCTCTTAGATCTATGTCTCTTACTCTCTCCTCAAAAGAAATAATTATTGTCTTGGAGAGAGAGAGAGAATTATATCACAACAGCAAGCAAAAAGAAAGAGAAGCGAAGGTGAAGAGATTGAATTTTCTAGAGATATAAAAAAAAGGGTAAAAAAACAAAAAAAAAGAGAGTTCCTTGGAACTCAAGTTTTGTGATGCTTACATATATATAACTGTGGGAGAATATAATTTGGAGAATTTCGAGTTCCTTTTAACTGTCCAAAGGTGGCTCTCATGATCTGATCTCGTCTGTAAAAAAACATTCTCATTAAAGAAAAGAAAAATAAAGAACAGCGAAAGGTGTAAATTAAACCTACATAAAAAAAGTGTTAGAGTGGAGAAGGGGCAACCTGATTCTTCTTGAGATGTAGAGACGTTTCAGTTTCACCCTCTTCCAGTCTAGTTCTCTCCTGCTCTGAGCCTCGAACAGACAGTGATGAGAGAGAGAGAGAGAGAGAGAGAGAGAGAGATTGATTTCAGCTCCACTGTCACCCTAAAGTGTCTTTAAAGCCATACATATATACAATCGGAAGAAACCCTGATAATTTTCACAAGAACTTACCAAATAATTCTGTCATATTTATTCCTTAATGTAGACTCCTCATGTCCTACAAGAATGAAGAAACCTCCTCACAACCTCCCTTCCCTTTCCTAGTCTTCTACCTATCCTTTCCTAGTCTTCTACCAATCATTTATGTGTATAGTACGCGTATATCAGAATGAAGTAATGATGTAGTCAATAGCCAAAAATCCACCTAGGGAAATCCGCAATCGGATTTCTTGTGAGAGATTTTCCCGATCCTGATCCTTATGTTCACATAGATCTGTTCTATCCTCTCCAGTGCATCAGTCCCTCCAACGCACATTGGACCGCTAGTAACATCAGGGCCTTCTATGGCAGCCCCTCCAGCCATTCTCTCTCTCTCTCTCTCTCATTTTTGTTGGGAATTGACAGCAGACAAATATATAAGATTGGCTTGTCAAGGAAGCTACGCCACCGAAAATATTGAAAGGACATGGAAACAAGCTTATTTTTACGTTTAGGTTTAGGGGTATAGCCTTTTAAAGGATTAATGTGGGAGTGTAGCGAGGAAGTGTGTTTGTGTTTGTTGAGCTCGTGTTTGTTAGGGTGGTTCTGGATTTGGCAAAGAAAGTTAGCCCGGGGCTTGCGGTATGTCTAATGGATAATTGGTTATGGCCTATCTTCTTCTGCTTGTGGTTCATCGTGTTACAAATTCATTAGGTTTTAAGTCTAAGTCTATGCTTGGCATAGTAGGAAGAGTCACCATATTAGATTTGTTCTTTTTTTTTAGATTAAAAAAATCTGATAAGAAGATGGATTATGGTTTAGTATAGAATCTAATCCACACAGATGGAATCCACCATAGAATTGATAATTAGTAAATTTTGTCTGTGCTGATCAACCCCGTGTGAGAATAATTCTCATATGAGGACTTGATCTGCTCTCTAAAACCACAATGCTTGGGATTAAGCATAATGAGTTTTCATTTATGAACACCTATAAGATGGAGGGTCAAACCAGAAGAGTAGAAGAAAGAAATCGAAGGCCATCAGTCATTTACGCACACTAACTTATCATGCAGATTGAGTCAAGCTTGTAATACACTGTACTAGAGATTGTGAAACCCTGCCTTAAAAGCAACGAAGCTTCATTCATGGAAATTAAGATGGAGTGGCGACTTGATTGTCTTGGTTCGCTTGAGTAAATTTCCTAAGGTGAAGGTGGCAATTCCTTATTGCTGTCAACTGACACACGACCAACTCATCCTTTCAGGAATGAAATAGGGTTGGCAAATTGGCAATTATCACTTTAAATTTTGACCCAATCCGGTCAGTTCAAATGCAATGCTCTGGGTTGGTTCCGGTCCGATGAATGTTTTGTAGATTCATGAACCATGATAGAACATTGATCATCATCCATGACCATAGGCCATGATGTTCCATTACCGATGGACAAATATTCTTATCTACTCATCTATTCAATGTTGGAATCCGGCCTGCTATTAAAGGGGGTAATTCCGTTTTCCAGAGCAGAGATCTACAGCTCAAATTAAAAACCATGAAACAGATAGGTGACAAATTAAAATTGGAACTAGCTCAATTTGCAGAGTTAGAAGCCTTTGCACAATTTGTTATGATCTCGATAAAGCTACTCAGAATCAATTAGCAAGAGGTCAACGATTGTGTAAATTGCTCAAACAATCTCAATCAGGCCCTCTCACGTACTTACCAATTCTTTTACTAGTGCATGTCTAGATCCTCTCCAACCTTCCAACCCCTTCAACATGCATTCGATGGCTAGGAATATCTTGGGGTGGGAATTAGATCCTCTCAACTGTGTCATTGCGTATTCGACAGCAAGTAGATCTGTGCTCAAGTGCTGCCAGCCATTCGATGCACCCTGGACACGCTGTGCAGGTCCCCCATCTGTCAGATGTGCCATGCCTAGTGGTGGTACATTTGTCCACATTGTGGTGCCACTTGTTACATTGGAGATGGACTACACTCTCAAGGCTAAACTGTGCAACAAACCAGACATTCATTCGCATTCCAATTGAATTTTTAAAATTGGCTCAACCGCTGGACCTTTTCTTTCTCAATCCAAATTCATTTAGCCTTTGTCCAATTAAATAGTACCGTTGGGATGGGACGGAAGGAAGGAAGAACAAACACTAAAGTATTTAACAAACAAAATTCTTAAACTTTAAAAACTTTTAGACCCTTAATCTAACACATTGAGTCTTATTTGACATTATCTATCAATCTTGTGTCACACTGAGTCTTATTTGACATTTTAACCCAAAAAAAAAAAAAAGAAAGAAAGAAAAAAAGAAAAGAAAACAGCCTTTTTTGACATTTTGACCATTTAATTCTTTTATTATTTTTTTAAAGCATTCAATTCCATTAAATATCATATTTATTATTAATTCAAAGGTAATGAATTATTATTATTATTATTATTATTATTATTATTATTATATTTGATATAGTTTCTTGTGGTCATTCCGCCCATGATGCACTAGTCGTCTGTGCCTCATGGAAAGATAAATTAGCAAATCCAATTATTGAATAGGACATCCTTACTTTTAGGTTTTCTATCTCGTGCTCCATGCTCTCTTGATTTTCGTGGTTCTTGAAGTTTTCTCTGCTTATGCAGGTTAGGGTTTCATATTTCCCTATATTCGGATTTCTTACCTTACGATTGAGTCCTCCATCCTTTGAGCGAATCCATGGTAATTAGAGATGGATCTTTTTTCCCGTGGATGGTTTTCTTTTAGGCTGTGTTTGGTAGCCAAGAGAAGAAAAAAAAAAGTAGACTTTTTGTATTTTTTTTCCTTGGATTAAGAATTTTTCTTTGCACTTGGTATGTCTTCACCTAAGAGAAGATTCTCCTTTTTAATTTCACAATTCCCAATTTTCTTTTGCTCCCCCATAAATTTTCTTGCCAAAAACACAAGAAAACATGAGAAAATATGAAAACATAATAAGACAAAAAATGAATGATTACACAATGATTTCCTATGTGTCTATCTTTCTCTTAAAATTCAATTTTTTTTGAATTTTCTTCTTTCCTTTCCTTTTCTTCTCTTGGTAACTAAACATACATACTCTTTTTATTTTCTCACCATTTCTTCTCGTTTCTTCTCTTTTTTTTTTCTCTCTTTTCTAGATTCTTTTTTCTTTTCTTTTCTTCTCTTGGCTACCAAACATAGCCTAAAGATTTTTTTAGGGATCAACTCTGCATAGGGTTTGCCTACTGCAAATCTTTGCAGCAATCTAGATCAGATTTTTCTAAGATCTACAAGATTTTCTGGAGCGTGCATTGTCTTTACTCATTGAAAACTCAAGATTCTACACAATACACTTCCAATTCAATTTTTGATTCTGCTAGTATACCATTGACACTAGTTTCAGTAGCCAAAAATCGGAATTGCAATAGTCAAGCCACTCTTCCATTAGGAAAACATCAACGTGTAGGCACTAAAATTTGACCCCTGAGAATTGTCAAATGGGGTTGTGGGAGAACAATACAAGCGTCGTGCTACTAGGTGAAGCGGTGGAGTACTGCACCCTAGATGGCGAGAGTTCAGTAGCC
>NC_056569.1:15608535-15622420 GCF_013358625.1 Macadamia integrifolia
GACCGATAGCGAAGTAGTATCGTGAGAGAAGGATGAAAAGAACCCCTATAGGGAAGTGAAATAGAACATGAAACCGTAAACTCCCAAGCAGAGGTTGATAGTGTGAGATTGAAGTCTCCTCCGATCTCATCGAAGAATTTGTACACCATTGTTGTCACAGTAGCCCCAAAATTTGTACAGCAATGTATTTCATCATTTCATACCATTCTCTCAAAAGGCGCAAATTTGACACTCTTCCACCATTATTTCACCAAAATACCATTTTTTGGTTCCCTGCTACTAACACATATTTAACTTTGTTCCCAGATTTTTTTTTTTTTTTAATTTAAATCTTACACCATCGGATAGTACACTCGAAGTCCTTTCCAATGATACTTGGTTTGCAAAAATCAGACTTCCGATCACAAAGATTTGACCTTCTGAAGTTTTGGGGTAAAACTGTAATAAAATTAAAAAGGGGAGAAATAACAAAATAAAAATATAGCGAATAAATTAAACAATAAATATAACTCATCGTGCCTGGCCCAGATCAGACCTAATCTGAACCAACCCAACCTAGACTTAACCCACCAAACCAACCCAACCTAGACGTAACCAGTCCCATTCTCCAACCTGGCCAGCCCATGCATGGCCGCAAGGCTGCAGCATTGCTGCCCAGCCGTGCACCCTCGCAGGCCGGCACACCCATGTCACCCCATGCGTCCTCAGGCCCCTCACAGTGCACACCTCTCAATCAACTCATTCCACCTCACCCTTTACTTCGTGTTCTCCAAGATAACCAATTCTAATCTTACCAAAAAAAACAAAAAAAAAAAAAGATTCTCAAAATGCCTAAATTATCCCCATTTCTTTGCCCCTAAGTTAACACACCGAAAATGACCTAAATAGCCTTAGACTTAGCCCTTAAGAAAACTAAATCACTTTAGCTCATAGTACCCTCCACTTTATCCCCTAATTCCCATCGTAACCCTACTGACACCTTTGCCTATATGAGCTCCCAAACCCGCACCTCCTTTCTCCCTCGGCTGGGCACACCGAACAAGCACCCACATTTCTCCCTCCCAGTACTGTAAGACCCCTCCTCCCACTTCTTCCACCTCCTCCTTCCCTTCCCTCTCCCCCCTCACTAATTCTTTCTCCCATCTCACACCTCTGTCCTATTCTTTTCTTTGGTCTCAAACCCAAGGCATACCCCACCCTCTCCCTTCCTTGTTGTCCCTCCATTAAACCACACCCTAGAGCACCTATCCCTCTCTCTCCATTTCAGCTTCTCCTCTGTAAAGAAGAGAAACACGATTTGAATTTGAATTATTCTCCCTTACCCTTGACATGGGTAGAGGTTATATTTATAATATTTGAATGTAGTTGAATTACAAAAGATAACAATTATGGAGGAGCATATCTTGGAGCTGTTACAACACGATTAGATTAGGATTGACTAATTCAAATAATTTGAATTTGAATTAATCGTTATCCTTAACATCCTCTATCACTCCAACAACCGAGAGCAACCCCCTCTCGCACCAACATCTCCGTGTCATTTTTTCTCATCTTTCTCCTACCTTAAAATAGTGAGGAATGGAGGGAGAAGTCAGAAAGAATTAAAGGTAAGCACGCCCCTTCCCATACCCGAGACCCCCTTAACCCAATCTCTGCCTCTCTTTTGCCATACCCGATTACACCCATCACTTTGCTGTACCCTACCCACATCACCATACACACTCCACCATCCATTTGGGCAGACACTACCCTCCCTTCCTTGCTGCCCAAAGCGCACATTTTTTTTTTTTTTTTGATCCACCAATGGCATGGCTATCAGCAGATACGAAAAGAGAAACTCTACAATTGACTCAAGGGGCCACCTTTGTTAATGCCATCAGTAGACCTCTCGAGCCAACAAAACGATAAGCAGATTCCCTTATGGCCAAATGGAGAAGATACAAATACATCAACTTCCATAATGATAGTGAAGCCTAGCTTGGCTGTCCTAGATAATATCATCTCGGACAAATATTGGACCAAGTGTTCAAGAAAAGGAAGTCCTTAGGTGAGCACTTTTCTTCGGTAAGGCATCAGCCACAGAGTTGATCTCCCTATAATCGTCACCACTGCCATTAAGTCACTTTACATTGAATCTCTGAAATTTCGTTATCGTTGTACATCTCCAGACAAAGGAAAATGCGATGAATTCAGAAAAATAATTTGTGGTGATTCCCAAAAAATTGGAGAAGCCACCGACTGAATTACATCTCGAGTTTCTTGGAATACCTGCAATACTAGAGTAACCTGGGTTCCCGAATGAGCATCTGTCGATATTTAGGTTCTGAACTCCATCACGAGGCCTTACCCAATGAAGCTCTATAATTCCATTAGGTGGTCAATTAGGAAAATTAATTTTAAGGCTCCTTGACACAATAAAATCATAAACTATAAAGATCTTGGAAGGTATGTGAGTGTAGACATTACCTTTTGTCCCCCCGGCGATGATCTTGAGGATGGCTACAATCGTAGTACCTCTCTGTCTCTTTGTGATGGTTTACACCCTATAAGTTAGGGCAGACATAGATTTCACAAACCTTTCCTTGAGAAAGAGTGCTGTGGTTTTGAATGTCTTCATTGACTAGGAGTTACCACTTCGATTTGGGTTTAGAACCCATTTCCAAGAATAAAAGAAATGACTCCACCTGAGCCTGCGGTCCAAGAAAGGGGCTAGGCACCTTGGTCCACTTGGTAAATTCAGACTTCAACCTTCCGTAAACACACATTATTGAATAGGCTAGCTAGGTTTTGAACATACACACATGACTATCACACACATAGAAAGGAAAATATGGCCAAAGACACGTAGAGAGAGAGAGAGAGAGAGAGAGAGAGAGAGAGAGAGAGATCAAATCTAAAACTTGTATCCAGCTGCTCTGTATGATTAGTATACTAAATGTAAACCAGACATGCTGATATAATATGGAATAAGTGTTGGCTAAAACTTAATCACACAACAGAAGGGATTGGATTGGGATCTCTTGTGTTCGAAATCACTGTACAAAAATTAACTACCTGGGAATGAAAACGGTTCACCTTAGAACCGAAATCGAAGTTTCTTCTCCAGATAATAGTTATTCCATACATGAGCAACCGTAGAGATTGATCTTAACGCTTTTAAACTATGATCCATGTTCAAATGGAGAAAAGCAATCCACCATTAAAGTTTTTTCCTTCACACACACTCACTCACAAAGAAGAGAAGGAAGGGAAAGAGAAAACATGGGAGAGAAGAAAAGAGGTTCCGAAAAAGACTAAATCTCTTTCTCCCTTATCCCTTATATAATAAAATTCATTTTAGGCTTTTCTCTTCTGGTCAAATATTTGTTTCCTAAACAAAGAAAGCTAAATCTTGGTGGTAGAAAACAGTTTCCAAAATTGAACAACTACTTTGCTTCTAAAGTGGGAAGAGGTAGAATTCCAAAGAGATTGTTATCCTTCTAATTATGGGTGAGAAATATAATCAAATTATATATATTATCCACTATCATAAATAAAAAGATAATTAACCATTTAATATTCCCAAATCTTATCATGCAATATTAACTTTTTAATTTGCATATAATACCTTCTACTTTTCCAATATCCCATAATGAGCTATAGGGCATGTAATTTAATACTGCATAACCCCAATTCATTGTACGTGTTTGTTTCAGAGATTCTGTTAACATGATCCCACATCAAAAAAATATTTCAAATAAAATTTAATAAATAAAATATTATTTTGTCATATTAAAAATAACTTTGTAAATAATTTACAAAAATGACACTAGTACCAGATTCTTGTTCAATCAAGTATAGACATTCTCTCTTCTCGATATTCTCCAATTAAGGGTAGTGGATCTCATGTTGACGTTCTCTTTCATCAACAATGTGGTACCACATGTCCAACATACCGATATAGAGTCAGTTGGATGTCAACAATTGGTTTATTAAAACAAGTGAGATTTTTGTCAGATTCTTTTGTATACACACACACAATATGTGTACTTATATTTATATACTAGAATCACATCCCTCGTAACATATAATGTAATGACTATATGAATAGGATGTCCGGTCCTATCCCTAGCCGAGAATAATTTTGGGTGAAAACCAATGGAACAACTTATAAGCCCAATAAATAGTTTGCTGAGTCAACCTTCATGACATCTACATCGCATTAACCAGTGATCTCCCTTATCAGGTTATATTTTCACTGCACATGCTTGTTCCTCTGATGAGCCCTAAGCTCCTTTGCTTGAGCTATTGTCCCCTTGTTGTCACAATACAATAGAATGGGACCATTAACAAACTCGAGGACAACTTTGAGATCACTTAAGAATTTCTTCAACCAAACTGTTTCTTTGGCTGCTTCACTAGCTATTTAGCCTCAGTGGTAGAATCAGTTGTAGAGTTTTGTTTTGCACTCCTCCAAATAACACCTCCGCCACCTATCATGAAAATCATCCCTGACGTGGATTTTCTATCATCTTTATCAGTCTGAAAATCAAAATCCTTGTACCTCATCACTGATAACTGATTTGACTCATAAACCAAGAAGTGATCCTTAATATTTCTTAAATACTTGAGGATATTCTTGACAGCAGTCCAATGTTCACGTCTAGGGTTGAACTGATACCAGTTCACAATAGGGGTTGTCCCTTCTCTAGTTAGTAGACAAGTGAACTTTCTCCATAAACAAAAACCAACAAAATTTCTTCTCTCCATTCTCAACCAACACCTTGGTGAAAGTTGTTTTTGTATATTTTTCTATTCCGTTTTAGGGAAAAGGAAAAAAGTACCATCAATAAAAATATGAAAGAAGGAAGAAAGTTTTGAGCGATAACTAAAAAGCATACAATCGATCATCCAAAGCAAAAGCAAAAGCAAAAGCAAAAGGAGGGAAATATAAAAATAACAAATACACAAAAATTAATTTAAGAAAAATACATTCATTGGAAAAAAAAAAACAAGAGAAAAAGCTATATTGTTGACCCTCATCAAAAGTCGACGGAGGTGCTTGTTTACTGTTTTAAAGAGCAACAAGTATATCAAAGCAAAAAAAGTTCCAAACGACACAGAGTTGTAGTGAATTGAGGGGGTGGGAGAACAAAAACTTACAGTGAACCGGGGGGTGGGAGAACAGAACTTGTAGTAAATCGGGGGGGTTGGGAGAACGGAACTTGTAGGAAAAAAAGAGATTACCTATCAACCTATCACCTTCATCCTCAAGTTAACCCATTAATTTATGGGCTTAATTAATTATTCAGGTTGATTAAATGCATGAACCAATTCTGTCCACTCTCAAGTTTAGAGTTATGCTGGCCCAACCCATTGTGGTTTAGGGTTTTGGGTGCAAGACATTACTATAAATACTATATTTTGGGTCCCTATAGCCATTGTTCACTCTTTCCCTCTTTACCACTAAAGTGAGAGAACCAAGGAGGTCTAAAGGGCTATAAAAGATTCATAACCAAGAGAAAAATTGGGACTGACCGGCATCGATCATTTTCAGTATACTAGGTGAAAGATATAAATTAATCATATATTTTTTGATTCAATCCTTTATGTTTTAATTTGATATTGTGTTCTATTTGTCTGTATAGGAACCAATTAGGGTCTGATGTGAAACCCTAAAAAGATCTAACAAGTGGTATCCGAGCACCTATACGAGCTAGGATCAATTGAGAGAACAGAACTTGTAGGAAAAAAAAAAAAAAGAGATTACCTATCAACCTATCACCTTCACCCTCAAGTTAATCCAGGTTCCTTGGTTCTTCTCATCCAAAGAAATATAATGCTACTACAACTGTATGAAACACACCTAGTTTTGTTAGGTTGTTACTTTTCTTCTTTTCCCCGCTCATTTTTACTGTCTCTAATTGAAGAAACCTTTGCTTCTCCGCTTTAGATTTTTTGAAGGACAATGCGTCAAATTCGATCGGTTCAACGGGAAAGCTCACTGAAGAAGGAACTTCTAGTGGAGGAGAATGGCTGTGTGGGATTTAATCCCAAATGGATCGTAGTAACTAAAAAGGTATGGGACTGATGTGGGAGTGCTTACTATGTTGAAATAAATTTTGTTGGTCCTGTGTTCATTGATGGGAAGGTAGTTGCTAGCTGTCCATCTAGTGTAATGCAAGGGGAGTTAGATAAATAGAATAATGCACTCATTAGTCACTTTGTTGGAAGAAGACATTCCTTTAGTTTTACTAAAGAAGTCCTGTTACGACAATGTAAAGTTACAGGTCATGTAGAGTTTAGTTTGCTTGACGGTGGAGTTTTTGTCTATTTTTTAATGTGATATATGATGAGAATGGATATACGTTTATTTAAAAGGTTATATATGATTGGAAACCTCCTTGTAGTAATATATGCAAGATTTTTGGTCACTTTTCTGATTATTGTGGAAGTGCTAATGTCACAGTTGTTCATCAGGATTAAAAGAAACAAGTTGAAGTTGAAGGAGGAAACCTCGCTGCTACCCAAAGTGATGGTGTGCAGGAGATGGTGGTGACCGAAGGTGGAGATGGTCAGAATTTCTTTGCTGTGGGAGAAATACAACCAATTATGGTAGTGACGGGAAAAGTTCAGCCAGATTTGGTGGCCAAAGAACATGATAAGGTGTTTTTGGATCAAGTTTAGAATTAGAATTTGAATTTGAATCAAGTTTCGGCCATTAATAAATGTGTCAGTTATACCAACAATGGAAAGGAGAAAATCAAGGTAGGGAACAACTTGACAAATTTGGTGGGAATTGATAAAGATATTATTATTGGATTTATGGACTTAATTAATTATTCGGGTTGATTAAATAGGTGAGAGTCTAGTTGCATGAACCGGTTCGGTTCACTCTCAAGTTTAGAGATATGCTAGCCCAATCCATTGTGGTTTAGGATTTTAAGTGCAGGACAATAATATAAATACTAGATTTTGGATCCCTATAGCCATTATTCACTCTTCTCCACTTTACCACTAAAGTGAGAGAACCAAGGAGGTCTAAGGGCTGTAGAAGATCTATAGTCTAGAGGGAAATTCGGTGTAATCAGCATCAATCGTCTTTAGCATACTAGGTGAAAGGTACAGATTAGTCATCTATGTTTTGATCCAATCATTTATGTTTTAATTTGATATCGTGTTCTAATTGTCTGTATGTGAACTAATTAGGGTTTGATGTGAAATCTTAAAAAGATCTAACAAGTGATATCAGAGCACCTATATAGAGTTAGAATCGACTGGTAAAGTATAAATATCTTGTTTTATGATTTTTAGTACCAATGGGTTTATGGAGATTCTCGACCATTAAAATTTTATTTATTTATTTAACTTATACCTTAATGTTTGCCAATATGGTGTAACTTTTTTAATTAGGAGAAGTAAGATCAGGTCAACGTGTTCTTAAGTCTTGAGACGGCTTGGAAAATGAACACATTGTAGTAAAAAGAAAAAAAAAGTTTTATAGCCGATTTGGATTGACAACGGCGGTAGTTTTGCTTTAGAAAAAGGGGTAGGGCGTTTGTTGATAATAGACCCAAGTTTGGGGGTCTATCAATATTATTTATTTATTTTTTTCATTCAAAAATTTCTTTAAAAGTCCAATGTTGAACACGTGTTTATTCATAAAAGAGTTAGCTGTTTTACAAAACAGGTAATGGGCTAGGCCTTATCTGTTTCATAAAGGGTTAATTGTTTCATTTAAATAGCTATGGGCTAAAGCCCATTGACTTGATTAAAAAAAAAAAAAAAAAAAAAAAAAAAAGGAGAGAAGAACCATGAAGGGGTTTATTTGAACCAAGTGAACCAAAGCCAAACTAACCAACCCAAAAATGGCTCTACTCAACTGAACTGTGGGGTGAACCAATTAGATTGGTGTAGACACTCAATTTTGTCACCCTCCTCTGGCTATGATGAAATATAGATCATGGGTGAGACTTCCGACTTTCGACCGATAGAGATGCTGATGGAAACATTCCCCTACACAAAACCCTAGAAATCCCCATGCAGGAGAGAGGAAGGTCTAATTTTGACTTTTCAAATATGAAGAAATCTAGTCAAGATGACCATACAAATGAATAGTGCTCAAAAATACGATTCCGACAATATATGATATGCCAAAATTGGATGGACTGATCTTTGGCAATCATACCCAAAAAATCACGCCTTCCCTCACATATGTTGCGCACACGGACAGTCCCGCTGGAAACCTGGAAAAATCCCTCACTTGATCCAAACACCCTAAAATTCATCCCCTACCTACCTAGATAACCCCGAAACACTCCCGAGTCTGAAATCCTAGAAATCCTCGTGCTGGAGGGAAGGGATCCAATTTTGGCTTTTTATATATGAAGGAATCTAGTCAAGATGATTGTACAAATGGATAGTTCTTGGAAATATGATTTTGACGATGTATGGTACGCCAAAATTGGACCGACGGATCTCTGACAATCATTCCTAGAAAATCACTTTTTTTTTCGCGTGCATGTCGCGCACACCGGCCACCTAGCCAGCCAACCAGCCAGCCAAGCTTGATAGCCTAGCCTGGCCTCACACCTGTGCACGGCCCTATCGTATAGTGTGCAAGCCCCAGCCGCATGCCATGCACGCTATGCCTACACACCGTGCACATGGCCCGCACACTGTGCACATTGTGCCTGCAACCCGTGCATATGGCTTGCACACCGTGCACATTGCCTGCACACCCATGCATTCGCGCACCTGAGACATCACCCGCACCCCTGGTAAAACTTCCTCTCTCCTCCCGCTTTTCCAAAAACTACCTTTTCTAACAAAACTTTCTCTCTCCTGCTTTTCTGAAAACTACCTTTTTTGGCAAAACCTTCTCTCTCCTCCTGCTTTTCTGAAAACTACATTTTCTGACAAAACCTACTCTCTCCTCCCGCTTTTCTGAAAACTACATTTTTTGGAAAAACATTCTCTCCTCTTGCTTTTCCAAAAATTGCCTTTTTTGGTGAAACCTTCTCTCTCCTCTCACTTTTCTGAAAACTTCCTTTTTGGTAAAACCTTCTCTCTCCTCTCACTTTTCTGAAAACTTCCTTTTTCAGCAAAAATTTCTCTCTCCTCTCGCTTTTCTGAAAACTATGTTTTTCGACTAAACCTTCTCTCTTCTCCTACTTTTCTGAAAATTACCTTTTTCGATAAAACTTTCTCTCTCCTCATTTTTTGAAAACTACTTTTTTTGGTAAAACTTTCTCTCTCCTCCCGCTTTTTTGAAAATCACCTTTTTCCAAGCTAGAATTTCTCTCCTCCCATTTTTTCTGGAAACCCCTTTTACCTATTGGACAAAAGCCCTCCCCACCCATTTTTTCCTTCAACCCCCCCTTTTACCCATTGGACAAAAATCCTCTCTTCACTTTAGGCAAGAGCCCTCCTTTCGTCCATTGGATAAAGGGATTCCCCCCTCTCCTATTTAGTTGAAAAAAAATATAAATACCCCCTCCTTTAGAAAAAGGGACACCAACAGACACCTGAATCCCCTTTCAGAGTGAAATTTTCCTCTCCCCCTCTTGATTTTCTTCTGATCTTCAGGGTGATCTTCATCAGGATCCGAAAACTCATTCAGATATTTGAAGTGTTCTTCAGAATCTTGAAGATCTTCAATCCAAATTCTTAGTTAGATCCAATTTTAGCCAAAAATAGTATGTTCTTGAGCCACCTCCCTTGAGTGTTCTTGAGTGTTCTTGAGATAGAAACCCCCCCCTTTTTGAGGTTCTTCGGGTTTACAAAGAGATCTTTGTTAATATCTGAAACTCTGTTCGGATCTTCAAAGTGTTCTTCGGGACTTTGGAGTTCTTCAATCCATTTTTAGGTCAGCCCGTTTCTTTTCAGAAATAGCCTTTCCTAGCCAAACTTCTATCCGAATGTCCTTGGAATATTTCTAGAAATAGCCATTCCTAGTAGAAGCTCTACCGAAGTGCCACCTCAGCCTAACCCTCCCTTAGCCTATCCCCAGCGGAAGCTCTGTCGAAGTGCCACCTCATCCCAAGCCCAGAAATAGCCTTTCTTAGCCAAACCTCTGTTTGAGTATCCCTGGAATATTTCTAGAAATAGCTATTCCTAGCGGAAGCTCTACTGAAGTGCCACCTCAGCCTAGCCCTTCCTTAGCCTATCCCCAGCGGAAGCTCTGCCAGAGTGCCATCTCATCTTAAGCCTGAAAATAGCCTTCCTTAGCCGAAGCTCTGTCCGAATCCAAAGCCAAAAAATAGCCTTCCCTAGTTGAAGCTCTATCCAAATCCAAATAAGAAAGCGACCATTCCTAGCCAGAACTCTGTCTGAATACCATCACAATCAGCATCTCTAGAGAAAGAAAGTTGGAGGTCAAGACCATCTTCCCCATAACCCTAGGTGGTGACTCCAAACCCCATTTGCATAATCCCGATCCCCGAATTGGACCATCATCAAAACCCCTATCTCAAATAATGAATTTTACAGTCTAGCAAAATAGGCCTCCATGTATCTCCAAGCAGTGATATGGAGGTGCAGGGCCTGCAAGCGAAGCACACACGACTTGAACCCCTCCCCCTCACCATGAAGGTAAAGAGAGAGAGAGAGAGAAGAGAGAGGACGGAGATGCGTAGCCCATCCATCTCCGGTGCTACCCTCATAGTGGTGACTCCACTAGGGATAAATGTCAAGCTTCCAATACTAGATGCTACATTTAAATACAAGAACATTTTCCACCACATTTGTTTGAAAACGTGTTTGGCTAACCCCATGTTTGTAATTGCATTTGCTAACTGTATCATGTATCATGCTCGAAGTGAAATCATTTGGTGAGGGATTCCCTGTCATGCCCGCACCCTCGGGAGGGTCAGCCCATGTCATGGAGAGTACTCTAAGAGTAAATGTTACCCAATTCCTGTACAAGAGTGGAAGGTATCATCAAACGACGAGGATGTTGTATTTGTGCCAGCACCTCAGGGAGGTCCTAACACTTTACGGCATTCTGAGATCGAATGATGGTTACCCTACATTACACTTTTACACATAATCACTCACGGTTCCACCACCCTGTGGCCAATTGATTAACCTCATGTGTAGTCATGGGTAATGGGCAAGGAAGTCACCCCCTTGATCTCGTATCTACGGCTATATCAAAAGGATCACGTACCTTGCGTATATAGATCCTGTCAAGGAAGCCTTATTGGTCCTATTGCATCCACCGCATGCTCGCATCATGTAGAAAATAGATGAAGAAGCTAAGTGCACCACAAGGTAATTGTAGAACTTGTTTGTGGTATTGAAAAGGAATGTTCTTACACTATATTCCCGTCGTAAAGAATTTCTTTCCTAAAACGGATTTCGGATAAAAGGTGTCCCTCCTCCTTAAGGAAAAAGTCCAGATACGTGACTCAGGGGCAATCCCATCAAAGTCACATCAAGTCCCGAGAAGTCCTAAGAAAATCAGGAGGAAGGACAACTAGTGGGAAAAGAGCAAGGAAAGCATGACTTTATTATATAAAATATCTTATGGGAATATTCTCAACAAGCCATTTGTATGAACTTCCCGCTTATGGTATTGGGTGGACCAAGGGCATCAAACCCTATCCACCCCCTACCATTTAGTGGACTGACTTTGGATGAATCATTGGTTATTAATTTGATGAATGCGTGAACAAGGGGTTGGGAATTCAAGAATCCTAAAATAAATCACTTTTGGATCAAGTATAATTTCACATCTCAAGCATTCATCGTGGTCTATTTGGATGCGTCAGGGTAATCGATTGACTTGCCTAAATCCATAATCACCCCGTCATCTCTTCAAGATTGTCTACTACCCGGTGATTACAGTCCAGTATGCATGGATCCACCCAATATGGAAACACCCGAACAGACCTGGGTCCATCTCGTGGAGACCTTGTAGACAGAGATGGCTGAAGTTAAAAGAGGGATAGCTTAGATACTGCATACACTTCAGAACTGATAATAGGAGATGTAGACCAGAATGAAGCTATAGGTCATCGTGCGAATCCTTCCCGAGTCGACTCAGGGTAACCAGAGCATGTCCAGCCAATCGGTCAGAGAGGATCTTTACGTACTCATCCCAATGGTCAACGAGGGGCCTATTCCAGGGTCCCTCCTCCTAGGGTCTAGGGTAGTGATTGAAGATGAAGAATAGAGATTTGCAGCACATGTTCGCTTTGAGCATCCGGAGATGGAGAAAGAAAAGAAGCTCAGAGAGCAGTTAGAGAAGTTGGAGAATATGATTCGAGTAGGAAAAGGCTCAGAAGGCCAAGTAGTGGATTCTGAGGAAATGAGTTTCTTCTCTAGAGTAAGAATTCTAGAAAAATTCAAGTCATAAATTGATTGATCTGATGGGTCAGGAGACCCCAAGGCTCATCTCAAGGTCTTCCTCAGCATCACCAAGTCGTGGCAACTTGTAGATAACCAGATGGGGCAAGCCTTCATGTTAACCCTATTGGGACTAGTACTGAGGTGGCTCACACAGTTGGAGTCATCACAAACTCAGAATTGGGCGACAATAGTAAAAGCCTTCTCTAAATAGTACTCCTACAATACTAAGGTGGACGTGAAACATTGGGAGCTTGAGATGTTGAGGCAGCAACCTAAAGAAGGATTCACCACCTTTTTTATGAGATTCAAAGACAAGGCTGCCAAGATGACATATAGGCCTTCAGAAGCAGAGCAGGTAGAGATGTTAATAGAGAACTTGTCAAAGCCCTATTATGATGTTCTTTACTATAAGCATTTGTAAACTTTTGATGCCTTGATAGCCACTGGCATATAGGTGGAGAATAGAATTTTGAGAGAGGCCTAGTATCAAGGATCCTCCCAAGATGCAAGCAAGAACACCCGAGTCGAATGGGAAAAGGATCTGAAAACTAATATGGTGAGTGCAGTTCAGCAGGCAGTCTCACCAGCCACCTCTTCACAACCCTTCATTATACAAGCAGATGCACCCGCCTAAAAGGCTCCTCACCCAAGAAGGCAGTTTTTTGAGCTAGGAATGCCCATAATAGCCGCATATAAGAAGTTAAAGAAGCAAGGATTGCTAGGGACAGTGGCTCCAAGAGTGATCAACAACCCTCCTCCAGCTTGGTATAGGGATTATGAGTATTGTGTCTACCACACTCAGAAGTGGCACAATACTGAAAGATGTTTGGGTTTATAGCATGCAATTCATGACTTGATAGACAATAGAACCATTAAGGTCAAGATCAACCAGCCTTCCAATGTCAATACCAACCCACTCCCTAATCATGTGAATAATCTGGATGAAGAAAATTCGAAGAGTGACCCCACTTAACTCATTAAACCTAGAGCTCGGAAGAATCATATGAATGCCCGTGCTTATAGGAAAATCATGAGTCAAAAGGCTGGAGTCAAATGAGCCCCCAGAAGAAGAGAATCATCAGAGGAAGAGTCAGAAGATTGGGTGGCCCCCGTCCATCCCTCCTCATCAGAAGAATCCACTGTACTCCATTACCAGTGTCCAGCATATTATCAGCCTCTGCCATATTATCAACCTCCTCCATATCATCAACCTTTACCCCACCATCAAAGTAGAGGAGCTTCTTCATCCTATCACCCCCAATCTTCATACCCTACCTCTCAGACTACATCATTTTCATACCATCCCACTTCATATCTGTAATACCCCGCTTCTTAAACCCGGTCTGATTTCACGATTGAACCGGTTTAACCATGCAGGAACTGAGCCAGAGGATATTAGAGCGGGTTCCTTATGGGCTATGATGGCACGGGTGACCTTAAACACCGGCTGGCCCGACAAGTCCGAGCCAGTGCCAGAAGAGACGGGAGTGCCCAAACCGTGTACGTGCACCTACCATAAGGCTATGTACGGATAAAACAGGTATTATATCCA